>NW_024542115.1:0-238728 GCF_016758785.1 Suillus bovinus | reverse complement strand
CAGCGGAGATGCTCAAGGACTATAAGAAGAGACTCAAGCTGACAACAAAGCTCCTCAGTTGTTAACCAGCTACCATCACCTCCATGTCTACCACTTCGTCCAATGCCTCCTCCATCTCTCTCGGCTCCACACCCTCCATTGTCGAACTCATCCACGAGTTCACCGTTCCTTTCACGCAGACCCCGGACTCTCAGAAGGCATTCTGGGAGGCCATTATTCTCGACGCGCAGTACGCGCTTAGACTCGACAGCTTTATTGACCGTACCAAAGACACGGTTCTCTTGGAGCTTGTCAATGCATTTCGGGCAGTTGACACTGTCGCTTTCACAACCGGACCATATGGCATCCTTCCCCATAGTCCGATCACTCGATACTCCGTCACGAAGGCCAAGAGGGCCCTCTTGAACCTTCTTGCATCCAGGAATTTTGGCGACGTAGTCGTCAAGATAGAAGAAGAGATCGCATACAACCAACCGCCTGTACAGGCAGCCGTTGTCGAGCGTACTGCCGAGTGCAGTGCTCCAACCCCTCCCTCTGAACGAACCAATCTTATCCCCACCAACCTCACATCCGAAGAAATCGACAGACTGTTCGCAGAACACGAAGAAGAGCAGTACAGGATGATGACTAGCGACGAGCTCGAAGAACTCCGAGCCACCATCATCAATGACGAGGTCGTAGCCAACGACCCGTTACCTGCTCCCTATAAAGGGAAGAAGAAGCACGAAGAAGAAAAGTCGAGTAAGGAAACTCGCACACCACCTTGGAGAAAGACGAACGAAGAAGACAAACCGAGCTTGGAAGCTCGTCTTACCACTCCCCCTCCAGGGTTCATCTCTACCGATGACATACCGATATTATCTATCAGATCACCTATCATCAGGGACAACACCCCTGTCCCTGTTCCCCCACCTACACGCACCCCTCGACGAAGTCGCCGACTGAATACCGAGCGCATTCTTGCACTCGGATTACCCATCACCCGACATGTACCGGGCCAGGATTCTACCAGGCAACAGATACTTAATGACACGCACATTAGGACGACCCCACAACCCTACCAGTGCAACTTTAAGTGTAGGGTCTGCCACCAGTACGGCCACAAACAGAAACAATGCGAGCGATACTTTTGCCGCATTTGTGGACGATTCGCCCCCAGACATCTCACCCCCTTCTGCCCTCGCCTTCACGGCAAGAAGATCCTTCGTCGAGGAATATCTTTGGAAACGTTCTACACTGACATGCGTCAGTTGGAAGCAGCATATGATCATGATGCTGCACGACTCGAACAAGATAGAGAAGAGAATGCTTTAGAGGCCATGGACATACTCCGTGACCTCGACTGCGATCCCTCCTGGTATGACAACATGGATAACTGAACTCGTTGATTTCAGTCCTAGAAACCGGGGTAATGTTACAAGAACATCTAGACGCTTGGGCCCCTACTATTTTTTCTCCTAATCCTCCTCATATCAGCCCTCGCATCATACCCTTACCCCGACATTACCCTTGTCATCCTTGTCATCCTCGCATTCCCGTTCGCCCTCTACCTGTCGCTTCAGCAAAGCCAGTACATCTGGCCGGATCCTTTCGCTGACGAAGCATACCCATGCTCCGTTTCACCACATGACTGATCCTGCGGACAGTCCCCTTACCCTTACCGTCTGGACTGGTAACCTATGACACGATGCACGACGCATCCCCTTTGCCCTGTTTCCTTTCTTGATCTCTGACTCGGTGCGCAGTTGCACATGCGACTTATACTTAGATCCGCAGTTGCACGATCGTGCCTCTGCGCGTTTCACTTCTTATTCCGATCCTTGACTCACTTTCTTATCTAGCACGTTCTACCTCGACCGAACGTGCCTTCCTGTTATAGTCATACCCTTTACCGATTGCCTCTCCCGGTAGTACGAGTTATCACCCACTAATACGTCTCCTGTCCTCTATATAAACTCGCTACCATGTACCATATTCCTTAACTTGAATCTACTTGGTTCTTGACCTCCTACTCTCACCAGAGTGATCCTTCTGCCTCGCCAGCAGTCTATATTCTATCTTCTTATCTGCTCTTCGCGGATAAGCCTATAGTCTCGACCTTTGCTCATCGACTTCATCGACGAACAAAGCCCCTGTTAACTAGTCGGACTTCTGTCCTTCTAATTAACGACGATCCTTATGATTAACCTTCGGGTGTCGTAAGCCTAGGCCGATATAGCTTATCGTCTCGCATCCGCGTGACATAAGCTACCCGATTTGGACATAGGCGTTAAATTGTACTTGCCGAAGACCCGCCAAGTACGATCCCTAACCTTGGGCTAGCCCAAGGACGTCCACAGACCGTTGACGACACAAGCTCTGTTTGAGCGTCGCCAACAGATACCATCCAAGTCGTAACAATTTTGACATTTTTCGACAGGTAGTAATCACTGCTCCACCTAATCCACTCATCAGTGAGTCACCGAGGCAGTGGCGTGTTAGAGCCACACCTGAAGTGCTTCCTAAATGTGGATGCAAGCCTGGATCTCCCACTAAGTTTGATATGGCCCTGACAAGCAATGGCATTCAGCTGTGCACTTTAGAAGGTGAGTAACTATTAGTTGAGCCGTCAAAAAATTCATGTTGCTATCTTACTAGGTATGCGAGTGGGACAGGTTCACATTATTTTCACTCTGCCGTGTCAATTTGGGACCTACTCCCGAGCCTTGGCTTACATTGAGTGGTTCACACCACTCAGGGAGCCAGACCGCTCATCTGGCCTGCACCAATTGTTGTGTTCGACTCGTCGGCTGCACCAGAATGCAGTGGTGATACATGTCAATGAAATTGCTCGTCCTTGCCATCTTATTCTGAAGATGGGACAAGCTGTTGACCGTAAATGGACTAGCGCAAATGTCTATGAGTCCGCAAGTGATTTTTACTTAAATACCTTTATTGACCTTGATACATTCTGCATGTCTGCTATTGATTAATTTTGTTGCTACTCAGCTACTATTGACTACAGACTTTAATTTGACTATTGTGCCTCCAAGTGTCCGCTGTAGCCTGCTGTAGTCTGCTGTAGCCCGCTGTAGATCTATATAGTCTGAGTCATGGCTACATCAGGTACATAGAACTATGGTAGCTATGTAGTGCTACATAGCTCTCACCAGGGCTACCACAAAATTTGTTTTTTCCTGATGAATTGGCATGCCAGAAGTAAGTTTCACAATGTTTGAAGTCCCTCGATCCTGGGACAATGTTCTGAGCAAGACTTAAAGCTGGTATTCTCCAGAGAACAACAGACCTTTTTCTGAGCGCACAAGAATAAAATTATATCATACTGTGAATTTTGCTGCCAACCTTTTGTAAGTTGTTGATGTTTGTCCACTATATATCAGTTGCGAATCTGTGTGAAAAAGCTGTATCATTGTATAGCAATCAATATATGTTCGCCAAGCAAGCAAACACCCAATTATAGCTTGCTTCGACTCTTCGTGCGACCTCCTGTGAGTATCCCATACCTTGGCACCTGTATTCACTTGCGAGAAATCCCAAAGAGGTCGTGGCATCGTGCAAACACTTGTGCCTTTAGGATATAGTACCTTGGCTTGAGAGCTTATACTAGTGAGTCATGCTTCACCTTAGCACCTTACTTACCATTCATCCAGTATTTTGCATGTTTCGTCATGCATAGATACCATTACATTTATAGCACCTCATGCGACGAATTCTGTGTGCATGCAGTCGTGACCACATCGGCTTAGTTCATCTGTGAAAGTACAAAGTTGTTGTTGGGGAATGTTAGGTATTTACCGGCTTTGTTTTGCTACGCTCGAGCAATTGCTGACCTAGTACATAGACTGAATAGATATCCTGACCTGTCTATGTCTACGAGTCGGGTATCACCTTTCAGCTTTCTTGTAATTCTCAACATGTAGATGGACGGAGAGAATTGATTCCAACTTTTACCTACATCATTGTGATGCGGAGGTTTGATTCTGAACCGCAGTTCGAACCGGACCTTTCATGGACTGGACCACGGTCCAGTTCAACGTTCAGAGTATAGGCTGAACTGGACCAATGGTCCAGTCCAGCGTTCAGCATTCCTTGAATGCGTTGAACGGGTCTGAACAGGTCCGAACCTTTTTGAACTGCTTCCATTTTAGGCTACTCACACATATGAGATGACATCACCCACACACGCAATACACTGAACATGACATGATTACTTGCGACTTTTTTGCTTGGAATCCGATTCGTCGCTCGTCGATCATCTGAACACTGCATTGCGAATCCTCGTCAAGAACTCGCCACATATTTGATGGCTCCATTGGAAGATGTGGGAGATGTTGTCCATTGGTGGGGGGTAAGTTATATCTATTGCATCGACTAGTAGTTATTTACTGACGCACCTACCGGCATCATTCTGTGGCGTACCCAACACTCTCCCACATGGCAAGAGATTTTCTTGTGATTCAAGGTTCTGCTACTCCATCAGAATGGGCCTTTTCAAGTGGCAGCATCACAGATCAGAGTTGATGCAACCGGCTCATGCCCAATATCTTTGAGGCGCTCCAACTGTTGAAGAGTGCTTATCACAACAGGCATATCCAGGCTGCAGCTGAGGCTGCTGCTCGTATTGAGCCCCTCGCTCATGTAACTGAAAACAACCTTTCTGTTGTCCTTACTGATCTTCAGTCTTGCCTTGCATTAATTTCACTTGGCCTTGCTTCACAGTAGTGTACCAGTACTCCTTACTACTAGCTATAGTACAATCAAGTATATTTACAATGTGTTTGATGTTCGAACATTGAACCGGACGTGAACTGGACGCCATGAATGCATTCATGGCATCCGGTTCAGTGTTCAGCAAAACAATTGAACCAGACATGAGGTCTGGTTCAGCATTCGCAAAATTTGTTGCCAAACCAGGCCAAACCGGACTTCTGCAACACTACTACGTCATGGGGGTGGGGCTGTCATTTCGATGGTTTTTACGATTGTTGTTGCCTCACATTCTCTGTAAAATCATATGTTTTGGCACTCATCACACTAGATTTTCTCGATGCAACCTACGAAACACAAGTAAGGGAATTCACCAGCTGTAGCTCAACCTGTACTCTGTAGACTGTTCACAACATGTGAACGAGGTGCAGAAGACCCAACCTGTTGCTCTGATTCACCAGGCATAGCTTAACCTGTAGCAGCCCCCTTTTGTTGCTTTCTTATGGCATGTGCACAAATAGTCAGGCAGCCCTATCACTCCACATCAAACAATTAAAAATTGGTGCAAATCATGACATTAATTAGAAGGGTAGACAAACAACTATTGTAATGTAATAATAAATGGTTGGAATGATACATGAACTACTCAGAATCGAAAAGTGCATCATCCAATCGTGCCCGCTGCATTGCGAGAGCATTTACGGACATATGAGCCTTGGCTGCATCACTGAGTTCCATCCGACGACTTGTTCCAAAAACTTTTCTAATAAAAGAGATCAGTTAACAGCTGTTGACTTGTAATCAATTTACCTCATCCACCACGTCAGGAGTCGGTCCATGTTGCGCTGTGCTGCTCGACCAGGGGGGCATTCAAAGAAGTCCACTATATTGCACCAGAACTGCATATAATCAAATTCGCCATCTACTGACCACCATGACGTTACAGAGAAAAGGGCGAATCACAACTACATGTGTCAGGATTTTTTAGTGCTCGGTAAGGACACGGAAAACTGACCACTTACTTGACACAACACATAAGCAATCAAACGAGGTGAGACTTTGTGCATTTTAATGATTTGAGCCACATGTGTTTTTACTTTCTTGCCCAAAACATCCTTCTTTGTGCATCTGTTGTTTTCGATGATGTTGGCGCCATCTCCATCACCAGCAACGTCCTTTGCTGAAGAGGAAGATGTAAATATGGCTTTGAATGCCTGCCAAAAATGAGAGCTTTGAGAATCTGTTTTAGTATGACGAACCTGAACTAAAAGTTTGCTTTTGAAGAGACCCTCCTCGAGATTATTCAGATCGGTGTATATCCTGCATAAAGAAATGCGGGCCATGACATTTCCGTCACGATATGGCCATCTATGCAGTCCCTAATTCCTGCTCTGATACTGGCAGAAAATTAGTGTCTAGTAGAGAGATCACAAGTGCAATACTAACATTGGGTTATTCCAGTCTAGCTCTGTTGGACAGAGCAGCCTGCCACAAGCATCGTTGGCGAATCTATGGCAGTGTTTATCTTCAGGGTCAACTGGGGGATCAGGTTTCCACTCGTGATTGACCCAATCAGGGACAAGAGGCTTGAGCTTCGAAGTGTCATTGCCTCGAGCACCGCCCACACCCTGTCTAAGCTGAAAAACAATTTAATATAAGGTCAATTGTTGGCAGAAGGAAAACTCACCTTTTTTAACATGTGGGTATAATCTTTGTAATACTCCATGTTGGAAGCCTTCCGGTGAAACCATGGAAGTACATTATTGAGGACTACATATCCAGTTTGCAAACGATTTTGACTGGTATCAAACTGGTGAGTAGCAATCAGTAGGTGGAGGCAAAACACGGACTCGAGAGTTACATCATCATTATTGTCCTCTCTGTTACACCGCTTATCGTTCTCATTTATCAAGTCCTCGAGACTATCATATAGTGTAACCATCCGTCTGATGGCCCGTCCTTGTGACATGAAGTAGTTTGTTTCCCTGACAATGATGAGTATAGTGAACTACATGTTCAATACGACAGTATTCATGCCTTTGTTTTACTGCATGCCCCAACTCGAGCACTTGCAGCTTCTCCTCCAGATCAGCTATTCTGCACCTCTGTCAAGCAATATCAGATGTTGGCACCACTATGGATGATACAGCGGCAGCAGGCTGCTCGATCTGGGATGATGCTTCAGGCTGCAGGTTATCGTCCACCTGGGACATGAGCGAGGCGAGGGAAAGGTGATTGGTGATTGGAGAGCAGGTAAAAGAGGTAGGAATAGAGTTGAATTTTCGTATCCTCTGCTTTATTTAATGGCCACCCGGTATGCATCAGCAAATGCAGCTGCCCTAAATATGATCATACACCTACAATGGAAAGTGTCAGACAAGGAACAATTGATAATGTTACTTACCTTTTGAGTGACAATACTTATGCAGAACTTGAAGGATATCATGTCAGCATCAATGTAAACTCAGGACATTGTCACATACCACACTATAGAACATCGGCTCCGAGTCAGGTTAGTACAAAGAAGCTTGCTTTATAACAAGGATGAGCCACCATTGGATGCTCATTAAAACTCATCAATCACGAGTAGCAACCTTGACTGGCTGACTTAACTCACTGATTTGAATGGCAGAAAGAAAATCCAGCTTCGTCTGGCTCAGGAATCGGAGTCAGAGACACGACCTAATTGTGTTGGGCTGGTCTGAGTGTTAGCTGAAAGACGTAAGCAGGTGGACTCACTACCCAGTGCTTATGAATTTAGATGTGCGCTGACTCCGCAAATCACTGGGATAAGCATATTTATATATTCTGCTAATTATGATAGCACTGGAATACAACATATTAACAGTTAGAAAAGCTAATTAAGAGGGAGTGGCAGGTGAGAGCAAGGAAGGAACAAAGGATAATGAGTGAGGGTTTGAAGGATGCCGAGCTTGATGTGCCAGTGGGTAGGGTGAGAAATGGAAAGGAAGATTATTTGAGGATGATGACAAAAGAAAAGTATGTGATGGGGGTAATTCTCCTTCAGATCTCTGGAGTGCCATTCGCACGGTGGTATGTAGTGCTGACAGACTCTTCCGAGTCATCAGCATTGGCCCGGGCATCCTTGACTTTTTGAAAACGACGCAAAGCCCAACAGCGAGATAAAGACATGTTTTGTCTGGCTACCAATCCGCATGACGATGGCCCACCAACAACCTTTGCAACATGTGGGCCTTCTTCCCTAGACAATTCATCAAACAGTTTGAACTCTTCATCTGTGAGCCACCTAATTGATTGTCCACCATCTGGGTAATATTCGTGAACCATTGACTTCCTTTTGGGAGGTGAGAAAGGCAGCTTCCTATGGTGCCGACCACTAGATTCCCTCATCTGCAACATCTCACACTGTATTTCTGCCAGTTCATGGGCATGTTCGACTTGAGCATCATACAACCTGCCTTGTAAATCAAAAAGTTCTGTGTGAAGGGTGTCAATTTGTCTCTGGGAGTCTCGCAACTGGGCTTGCATCATAAGTTGAGTGTTAGCAATAGTCTGATCGCCATTGACATCTCCTTGAAGAGAATAGACCATCTGTTTAAGTTGTACAATGATTCAACACAACACTGATTATTGTCACTGACAAAGCTCACCCTTTTTAACATATGCAAGTAATTGTCATGCTCCATACTATCACTATCTGAAGACATTTTAAGGGCCATATATCCGATTTGCAAATGATCCTGGCTTTAATAGCAAATCCATGAGTAGCTCTCATAAGACAGAGATGAAATACTAACCCAAAGATGAGAGTTACATGAACGTTGTTGTTGTCCTTATTGCAACCATTCTTGCCTACTAAGTCCTCAATGTTATCGAGTAAGGTAATCATCCGTCTGATGATAGGTCGTCCTTGTGAGATTGTTTTCCACCAGACTAGATGTTAGAGCGAGGCCTATACCTTTTTAATGTATGCCCTGACGTGAGGTTCTCTTCTAAGTCAGTGATTTTCTGTTTCTGACCAGCATTCTCACTGGCAGACATCGGTGCTACCACTATGGGCGATGCTGTGGGAGGTCGTGGGGTGTTATCCACCTGGGACAATTCTTCGGGATGCCGACCATCCTCCATCTGGGACTCCATTAGCAGAAGGGGGGTAGGGGCAAAAGTGAGAGAGGGTAGGAGACTAATGGCTAGCATTCACTAGCGGCTCACACTATATTTAGTGTTAATTGTCAACCTTCTAGTATTAGCAAAAAAAACTTCCCTTGAAGACATTGATGAGTCTAGTTCTTGTAGGCTTGTGCTGGAAATGGTCTTGTGAATAAACTAGTGATGATCATCATAAGTGCTACCAATGTAATTGAACAAATTTGTTGTTACATTGGCAGTTGACACTGAAAACTAGCTAAAAATGTACATGGATAAAGGAGTCAACCATGCTCAAACTGGTGTGGGTGCCTGCTAGGGTCCAAGGAACATGCACATCGCTCAAACCCTAACTTGCTAGGCTGTAGCATATTGTCATCATGGTGATCTTTGTTAGCACTACTAGTAGACACGCAGACCGATATTGTCACACTCTACTGGGCTGAGGTGTTATATCCGGGTCCATCAGCGACAAACCATGATAATGTTAGAAATTAAAATAACTGTCCTGATTGAGTCGAGATAAAGATGAGAATGACAAAACCATGATGGATCAGGTCATGGAAGGGACTCAGAACTTCAGTGAAACATGTATGAACTCGTTGAACCAGAAAGAGGGTCACAGTGACCAGCCTAGTAACCATGTTGTAGTAGCTACATGCTGCAAGTCTGCGGACAAAGACAGCTCGTGAAGTGTGTACATTGTACTGCTTGCCAAACCTAGTAATTGAAGGCTTAACTCGATAGAGGAAATTTTAAAAAGGAAGGAGGTCATCAAACAAATCCTCATCTCCATCTCCATCTTCATCATCTCCATCCAGCTCCTCACTGCTAAGCTCATCCTCATCCTCATCCTCATCCTTGTCCTTGTCCTTGTCCTTGTCCTTGTCCTTGTCCTTGTCCTTGTCCTTGTCCTTGTCCTTGTCCTTGTCCTTGTCCTTGTCCTTGTCCTTGTCCTTGTCCTTGTCCTTGCCCTGTTCATTGTCATGTTCTGCTTCTTCGAGGTCTACATCATCAATGATATCCATAGCGTCCGAGTCACAGTTAGCTGGGGCCACTACTAGTGAGCCAAGACAGTCTCTGGTTATCTTCCGCAATGCTACTGGATGTCCAATGCCAAAGTGAGTATAGCGCATAAACATATCTTGATCGACAAAGCTGACCAAAGACTTGAGGGTTAATGTATCATAAAAGGTGATCTAGCACATTCACATCCCAACATAATATGATTCCAAATCATCTAGTTCCCCATCAGGATGTCCCAATGATTTCCCAAGGAAAAGGGAGTTTATGCCTTGTCCTGCAGAAAAAGCAGGAATCAGGTGAGCTGCTCGAATCACTTGGCCTGGATTGAGGAACCCAAATGAGTCAGGGTCAGATTCCTCAACAAATGCAACTTTTGGAAGACGAGTATGTTTCATGCTGCATTTATGGTTCCATAATGGTGCTAGCCATCAGACCCAGAGGACTTCAAGATGGTGCTTCACAGATTGATCTCCATCATTGAGCCAGGTTTCCATATGATAGATACCTAGTATGCGAGCATACCAATATGGGTGGCTGGGTGTTGTCTCCCCTGAAAGCACCATGATGTCAGCGTGGGTCCTAGGGCTGATCATATCATACTCGCATGTGAGGTTGTATGTAGTATAATACACCTGCATGGTTTGGACTGAGTAGATAGTGTTGTTAGGGATAACTACCGAGTTGTGTTCTTCATCTGTAAAGATGTGGTCGCAATAACTGGTGTTGAGCTTGCGCAACCTGTACAGGATGTAGTCCTTCAGCCTTGGAATGAAATTCTGATGACTATTGTGAGAAAAGTGTTCCAACCGCAATACCACACCTACCTTGACTGCTGGGTCACCATCATGTTCTTGAAGGAAGGGGAATAGGTTGACTGGATTGCTTTTAGTATGCGCGATGTGGTGGTGGTTTTGAGAGAGCACCAAAGGCGGGGCTTTGGCAGGTGATTGACTATTAGAGGAGAATGATGTGCTTCCAAGTTCTGCAACATGTCGAAGTACACGGCGCCTCCACTCGTGTTTAGCTAACTGCGCTGGCATGTCAAATTTACTGGTTAGTGGGTAAAACACCTTTAGGGCTTGGTTTGCAAGCTCTCCCTGGCAAAATTGAACATCAGGTAGATAGTGTAAATAAAACAGGCATATACTATTTGAGTGGTGAAAGAATCTGTTGTTCCAAAGAGCTTGATGGTTCTAACATAATCTCCCATTGCATAAAACTTGTAAGTACCAAGATTGAACTTCTTTACCCTTGATCCATTTACTTCTGGAGAGGTGGTACTGGGTTCTGCGTGCTGAGCGAGTCTTTGTGCATGAGCTGCTTTCTCTTTCGGTAATTCGATGGTATTGAAGGCAGCACATGTGTCGTGTTGAAACTTGTGCAAGTTCTGACAGAGCTTCTTAAATATCTCGTCAAAAAAAGTAACCGTAGACTCTGTATGAATTCCAAGTTTAGCGAGCACATTCCACTATGCGAATTGATACAACAGAGACTGCATGATTGCATCATGGCCTGGTGGAAACAACCCTTCAAAAACTGGAATAGAACACTTGGGAACATGTCAGTTAGTCTAAGAAAAAACGAAAGACAGAATAACCTGTAAGATATCCTCAAAGTCACGCGCTGCTAATTGTTTCATCTCGGATGTGTTGTTCGCAAATTTTTGAATCACACCATGACCAAATGTGGGGACCTGGCAAAATCTACGGTAATATTGAGAGTTGACAATTCATTA
Organism: Suillus bovinus; assembly: GCF_016758785.1. Classification (NCBI taxonomy): domain Eukaryota; kingdom Fungi; phylum Basidiomycota; class Agaricomycetes; order Boletales; family Suillaceae; genus Suillus; species Suillus bovinus. Next base: position 227,132 of record NW_024542115.1, on the reverse strand, counting down.
GTAAATAGTAACAGCATTCTATGAATTTGCAAACCTGTTGTCAAGAGTAGCCACTAGCTGGCTACCCCCAGAAAGAGCATAAAGAAGCCGTACAAGGTGCATAAACAGCGCCTTCCAAGTACCCAATTCGCACTCATGCATAAGGTCAACAATGAGCATGCAAAATGGGTTGAGGCTGAGCCGCCCAAGCTTCTTGGCAAATTGATTCAAGGGGAACGGATCTCAGCTAATTATAAGTCGTGAGGAACTGTTTGCGCTTATGTGGTGGGTACCCAGGAACCCTCTCCAAGAGCATTTTCAACCTTTGAACCAAGAACAGTGTATCCCCACTGGTAAATAAACTTGTGTGCTTTGTCGACTTTCATTATAGCATACACTCAAAGTGTAGCTATACAATTTTTCATGTACTTAAGTAAACCGAGGGAACCAAACAATTTTTTTGGTGAGACAGCAAGGACATGCGCATGTGCCCATATCCTTGATGGTTGTGATTAAAACCCTGAAAAGTGATGAACAGTTTGAATTAAGGAAAAGGATGTCTGTACTTCTCTGGATAATCAGCAGAATAGGTAAATATTCTTGGAAATACTCTCCGCAGGACTCCACCCGGACAAGTCAGAATGATACTGTGGCAGTATGCTCGAAGAAATTCTTCATCAAGTAAGATTTCCCAGCACACATGAAATAACTCCCTACAACAGTGTGTATGAAGCGAGGCCATGCCAGTCTTTGATATACTGGACAGGTTGCTTAATACATCTTTAATGCTGTCGGGAAGCTAACAAAAACTGTTCATGTTAATAGTTGAGAATCAAATCAGGGGGACTCACCAAAGATAATGATTGCACGTACTTCATCAGATTGCCAAAATACAAGTAGAGTGGCCATGCCTTAGCAGTTCCAAAATTTGCTAAGTGAGTGGCATCAGAAAAGAACATAAGACCCACTATGATGCGTTCTAATGAACAGCCAGGCTCTTTGGGCAACTTCTGGAGATCGTCCTGAGCTTCTAACCAGGTATCAGAAGTGTAGAGCTCATCAAATATTTGCTCCTGGTGATTGTCCATTGGATCCTTCCATAGTTGCTTAAAAGGTAGTAGATGGAATGCACCTGCTTGGATGTCTGCAAATGCCGCATGGATCACTTCAACAAGAGGGCAATAATGGAATCTGGAAATACTATATGCCTTCGGTCTTTCCTCCCTCGATCTCATAGGGATGTCGATGGTGACATCGGTCTTGATCCAGTCATCTGGGAAGGTGACTTTCTCCTCGCCCTTATCTTTATCCAATTCTTTCAAGTTCTTCTTCACTGAAAATCCCTCAAGATGCTTAATGTCAAAATCATCAGCTTGGGGGACATCACTGACAAGTCGCTGGACCTCATTCTCCAATTTCTGGTGACTGCCCGAGCTCATCCACATCATGAGGTGATAAATGGTCATATTTGGAAATGGGTAGGGTGGCAGAAAGATCTTTGATGGAGAATCAGTTCCTTGGACAATTATCGGACATGAATTGGCAAGTAATGAAGACGGTACAAATCTATCGGGCTCAAATGAAGGATGGCGAGGGTATAGACGACAGATCCCAACCAAGTTAAAGGCAGTCTGAAGAGTATCTCTCAGCATGAGAAGGACACGCCAGATTCTGGACTGGGCTGGGAGTGGTTGAACAGGAACATTATTGCACTCATTGAGATCCTCAGCTGAATGCTTGATATCATTGAAAGACCTTGGAATGTGTCTCCTAGGAAGTATGGGAACTTCTAAAACTCAGTAGAGTGATCAGCAGACATCAAATATTCGGACATAAGATCTCACGATGACATCCATTTCCAAGATTAAGCCTGTCGTCCATGTCAAAGTCAACATTTTGTCGCCTTTCCAAGTCAGAGTTATCAAAGGGGTGCTGCAACTCGGGAACTTTGAGACTCGGACTGGGGACATCAGAGGACATACAAGCTGCTGAACTAGACCTAGGCCTGGCCATGGGCTTATAAGGGGCACTGAAAGGCTTCAATGGTAAGATTCTCTATTGACAAGTTTAGTGATTCAGCTCTGACTCATTGGAAGCCAATTAACTCACTTGTGAAGCGTTCGTGGACATATTTGCAGCTAAATATACTGAAGTCGCATTCCTCGCATGCTCTAGTCTTTTCTGTATTGCAAGAACACTAGATCTCCTGAAAAAACTGCAGCTCGCGCGATGTCTGTTGAGTTCTCGATTGTCAGTTGCCTTCTCCCAAGAACAACCTCGAGCTCCGTAAGACACCATAAAAAAAAACAGGATCCAAAGTACTTTTTGTGAAAGCCACATGAAGTATCACTGACGCTGGCTATACAACCTTGTCTGAGGTTCCAAGTTCCGAAGCTTTCAAGTTCCCTAGAGGCGGTACTAATCCATGCATCCAGTGAGAATCCAAGTCAGAGTTTACTATCCGCATTTCAAATTACTTATCTTTTTGCCTTATACAATGTAGAAAGCTGATTCCTGCTGGGCTCAGCAGAAATTGTACTACCTAGTCAACAATGTTTAGGTAGATCTTAGCACAACCTATGCTACTATACTTGCAGAGCAAGTGCATTCAATCCTAAAGGAATTACTAATTGGTTTTAGTAGTAAAAATGTGTCAGTAATGCAAATAACAAAATGTCCGATGGTGCGAAACGATGTCCAAAGGTAATCCGATGATGTCCGAAGGTACTTATCCAATGTCCGAAGCCAAAGTGCGATGTCCGAGATTTCAGACTTTCGGACTTCACAATAATGAGTCGGATACTTTATAACAAGTGTCGGATTGTGAGCAGTATGCGTGAGTATAACAAGTGACGGAGTATGACGGTGAACGAATGGTAATATTTCGCAATGCAACTAAGAACTACAAGAATATTCTGGGTGATCCGCAGAGTCGGGAAACAGCTCCTAACTACTGGATGATGATTGCTACGGGTCACTACAGAGTATTTAAGTAAGTACATAGAAATTCGGAATACTACAGGCGAAGATAGTAGCAATATATTTCGGGTCCAATGTCCTATGTAATAAGACATGAGGTGCTGTGGACATGTAATACCGTGGTCTGAATGTCAGAAAACATGCACGGGAATGACTATGCACCTAGTGAGGCTAGTTCGGATGGACAGGACACAGGATGGACAAGTGCACGCGAAGTGCGATCGGCCAATGTGATGTCCAAAGGTCCGATGCGCTGGATCCGATATGGAGTGGCTCGGACATGTGCGAAAGTGTGTCGGACATGTGCGCATATGTTTCAGGTGTTGACGTGAGTATGGAAATATGTGGTTTTGAGCCCAACACCACGACCATCGCTACATCGGTATATAGCCGTACAATTCAATTGAACTCCATTTGGCGATGACATGAGGTGATGAGTTGCGCCTTGTTCCACCCCAAACCTCATGATAGCGGAAATTAATGTAGGCTGCCCTTCTGACATGTCAATTTGTCAAATGTGTATGCGTCTCAAACAGGAAATAACAAGTAGGTTCCTCCAACCATGTCGAGTTACAGGGGCCAGGAATGAAGATCTTGATTCAATGATATCAAAATAATATTATTGTAAGTCTTGATTCTTAATAATGTTGTCCAATAGATTCGGTATTGCGTCCAGGATGCTGAGCTTGAAGATTCAACTACCAGTTGGGATACGAAGGATCATGGTCAAAAATTCCCCCTTCCTCCACTCACTGCTTGCAAGTCATTATCAATCAGACTCTCTGGTAATGGATACATCAGATTTTGGATGGCAGACACAGTACATTTGCGACCTACTGGCTCTTAGTTAATCTGCAATGACATGGTCTGGCAGCCTGACACACCTCTCAGCGGGTCACTCTGAATCAGGCCAACTTCAAGTCAAACAGTCACAGCCTGGACTCAGTTTTCCAGCAGGCGGAACGGTACGTTTCTCAATTCAACATCTGGACATTGACATTAACATTTATCCCACCAAGTTCACAATCTCGAGTTAGGGTACAACATTCAGGCTGAAAATGCCTCAAATGTTTTAGGACATACTCCAGATAACCTACATGCCACCTTCGGTCACGGTGATGGTAAGCTTTTTTGTGTTGCATCAGCCTTCTGCCACATTCACGATCTTCAAGTCCACGCAGGACCCAGTGCAGGTCATCACAATTACAATGGCTACCCAAACACCCAAGGCAACATCGACTTTGGATTGGAGCAGCCAGTCCAGCAGTATGGTCCCGGTTCCCGATTCTCTGTTGCAGCATATGCTCTGAGTCAAGTTAGTGGCTATCTCGAGCTGCTAATACACAATAATAGCACTAACTTGAATGGTATTTATTTTGTGTATCATTGGTTTCTGCCATCCTAACTTCGACGATTTCAAGTTCAACATGGTAACTACTTGATGCCCTCGGGTAGCAGCCAGCAGGGCGTGCAAACGATGCTGCCACATTCTTTACCAGGGCATCATGCGGACAGCCATTATGACGGCGGTCACAACTATGACTCCAACTTGAATGGTATTTATTTTGTGTATCATTGATTTCTGTGGTTCTAACTTTGACGATCTTTAAGCTCAACACGGTAACTACTTGGTGCCCTCAGGTAGCAGCCAGCAGGGCATGCAAATGATGCTGCCACATTCTTTCCCAGGACACGATGTGGATGGCCATTACGACAGTGGTCACAACTATAATTTCACTGTATCACATGGCATGAATGATCCTCCTCCCCTTCCTGATACCCACCATTCCGTGGTATCCCACAGCTCAAACAACTCTCAGCCCGCCATGTCTAACAATGTCTACTACTTTATGAGATCCAACAACTCAAACCTTCAGGCCCCTCTTGACCCCATACCTGAAGTGACAAGAAAGTTGATCCATGGTAGGCATACCTCCCACAAAACTAAAACTGCCGCCTCTACCCAGATGAAGTTCCTCAAGTCCAAATATGTCACCCAGGAATCACCTCTGTCCACGGAACATGCGTCCTCATTGTTCATCTTTTTAACAGTGACGTTACTCCAGGATTTCAAAGGGGACATTCAGAGCAACATGTTCAAGAAGCTGTTCAAAGACAATCTCTTTCCGTCTCCAACTGAACTTTCCACCATCGCCAACGACACATTAGATGCGACAATTGCGCGCTATACCACTGAGAACGCCAATCACGGGCATGAGCTCACCCATTGGAAATCAGGCTTGGACGCTAAGAAGCTTCTTACGAGGCTCAAAGGAGTACTGAAAAAGATACATGGCGACTTCGAGGAAATCACCAGTATCTCTTGGATATCAGCCTACAACTTGAGCCTTGATCTATCCATTTCAAGAGACAAAATGCAAGCAGTGCAGGTCGCAAATATGACATCCCTGCTATCTGACTTTCTATTTGCAGACAAAATTGTTGAGGTAGGTCCGATTTTTATGATCAAACCTTACGTTTTCAGTGTTCACCATACTCTACATTTAGGTGACCATGGACAATGGGCAAACTATGTTGTGTTAAACTCCATGTGGCCACAATGCCATCTTTGACCTGTTAGAATACATCATAACCTGCAAGCAATACTCTTGGTATATACCCCTCGGTACAGAGTCTTGGATACCCCCCCTTACCAACACCATCGCCCTTGCAGTAACCTTGCGTGCTTGGTCGTTGAAAAAAGCTTTAGCGGTGTTACAAGAACATCTAGATGCCTGGGCCCCTACCATTTTTCTCCTGATCCTCCTCGTATCAGCCCTCGCGTCATACCCTTACCCCGACCTAACCTTGGTCATCCTTGTCATCCTCGCATTCCCTTTCGCTCTCTACCTATTGCTACAGCAAAGCCAGTACATCTGGCCGGATCCTTTCGCTGACGAAGCATACCCATGCTCCGTTCCACCACCTGACTGATCCTGTGGACAGTCTATTTGCCATTACCGTCCGGACGGTAGCCTATGATCTGATGCACGACACATCCCCTTTACCCTTTTCCCTTTTCTGATCTCTGACTCGGTGCGCAGTCGCACATGCAACTTATACTTAGATCCGCAGCTGCACGATTGTGCCCCTGCGCGTTTCACTTCTTATTTCGATCTTTGACTCACTTTCTTATCTAGCACGTTCTACCTAGACCGAACGTGCCTTCCTGTTATGGTCTTACCCTTTACCGATTGCCTCTCCCGGTAGTACGAGTTATCATCCACTAATACGTCTCCTGTCCTCTATATAAACTCGCTACCATGTACCATATTCCCTAACTTGAATCTACTTGGTTCTTGACCTCCTACTCTCACCAGAGTGATCCTTCTGCCTCGCCAGCAGTCTATATTCTATCTTCTTATCTGCTCTTCGCAGATAAGCCTATAGTCTCGACCTTTACTCATTGACTTCGTTGACGAGCAAAGCCCCTGTTAACTAGTCGGACTTCTGTCCTTCTAATTAACGACGATCCTTACGATTAACCTTCGGGTGTCGTAAGCCTAGGCCGATATAGCTTATCGTCTCGCATCCGCGTGACATAAGCTACCCGATTTGGACATAGGCGTCAAATCGTACTTGCCGAAGACCCGCCAAGTACGACCCCTAACCTTGGGCTAGCCCAAGGACGTCCTCGACTGTTGACAACACAAGCTCTGTTTGAGCGTCGCCAACAGATACCATCCAAGTCGTAACAAGCGGGTCCTTGGTCTGCAACTTTCGACCTTGGCAGTGAGGAGAACAAGGTCTATTACATATCCATGAAGTCTCGTCTATGCATGTTGCCCGAGGATGAATGCTTGAGATTTGATGCATTGTTGATTAACATGCATCCTACACTATGGTAACTGCACGTTTGGTAGTAATTAGTAGTACATCTCTTGCCTTACTACATATCTACTGACTAGTAGAGCTTGCATATGTTTTTGTCTTGTCGGACTGACAGTCATACTAGCTCCTCGTTGCGCATCGGATTGTATTCAAGTTGTGTCGATGTCATACTTACAAATCTGTTGACAACTTCAAGTCCATATATAAGTACTTGTCTTTGAGCATCTCCGCTATCTTCGCGGCATGAGTTTTTAAAGTGCTGTAGAAAGCTGATTTCTGCTGAGCTCAGCAGAAATTGTACTACCTAGTCAACAATGTTTAGGTAGATCTTAGCACAACCTAGTCTGCTATACTTGCAGAGCAAGTGTGTTCGATCCTATAGGGGTAGCTGTTTGGTATTAGTTTAGATAGTTAGTTATCAATAATAGGAAGATAATCTGAAGCTAAGAACTACTCGTCTGAAGAGAAACTGTCGGGTCCAAAAATATCGGAGTTGGGTCAGGCATCGGACTATGTGCTGGACTGTCAGGAATGCATCGGACGGTGAAGGAATGTGTCGGAAGTATGTCAGATTGTCGGTCAAATGAGTGTTGGATGTGTCAGAATGTTTCAGAGAAAAAGAGCGGATAGATATTTCGCAATACAATGAAGTACTACTAATATCCAATGACTTCCATCCTACTACTGAGTAGGGAAAAGTAAGTAATGCAATAGGTAGGAAGTACTAGATATTAAATAGTGTCTATGTAGGATTTTGGAGTGCATTAGGTGAAAACAGTAGCACAAAATCAGGTCCGAATGTATGTAAAAGAGCATGTGTACTGCACCTTTTTGTAGATAACATGTAATAACACTGTCTGTAATGTTCAGTAATGCGAAAGTGAGTAAATATGCACCAGTGGGGGTAGATACAACTGGACAGGACATAGGGAGGACGAGTCCAATGTGAAAATGTTGGGTCCGAAAACTTTCGGGTCAGGGTCGGGCATCAGGATCAGGATCGGAATGTCGGGGATGCGTCGGACGAATACTGTTTAACATGAGTATCAAAAACACAGGTTTTGAGCCCAGCACTGCGACTATCATTACAGCGCACAGAATTTCAAAACATTTCTTATGCATTCCAGGTGGTCCAACACTCTTGCTCGTTCATCCATGCCTATCTTGTTTTCATGAGTTCATTAAGTGCCAACTCTGACCAATGTTTGCCATGTTCTACAAAGGTTTACAAGCTTATTGGTTCACAATGGGCTGACCAAGGGACCACTTTTTGTTATGGATAATTTGAAAACAAGACCAACCAGGCTTTCCTTATCGCTCGCTCAGAAGTCCATTTCGACAAACTCATCCTGACTACTCACATCCGCACCACTGACGTCTATCAATGCCAACAAGGTCCGTTTGGTATATATATTTACAAGGGGATTTGCTGATACCTACTCACACGACCACCAGATACATTGATTGTCTGGATGAAACTGGATGGTGCAGATTATGCCTTGAGCTTCCAGGACGCAGAAGGGTGTGTAGAGGTGTGGAATTTCATCATTGAGGTCCAGCGTCACATGAATGTTGTTGGTATGTACAACCCTTGACCCTATGCCGTGCTGCTTCCTTTCTGGTTTACTTCCTGTTGTACTACCTAACTTACATGCCTTCAGGAGAAAGTAGTGTTGGGGGTAGTGTTGCCACAGTTCCAGCTTATTCCGGCTTTAGCCATGGGTGCAGCCATATTAAGCCAGACCATGTACCTAGTTGTGGCTTATGTAATTAGCAGCCTGGTCTGGTCCATGGAGCCACATTTTTGGTCTTTCAGCCAGCTCGAGCCATCTTTAAGATTAAAATATAAGCATTTGCCCTCAACTTAGGGTCAAAGTCCCAAAAAGGACATATTTGCGAGACAATATGATTCCTAGAGTTTCCTACCTACCTACTCTACTGATCACCACCGAACATACCTAATACCTATCAGATATCGACGATCAACATCGATTACGAATTGAGATGGGTCCACAAAATAACATAAGTCATTGTTGTTGTATCCGATGTCCAGGAAGCTAAGTCAAGATAGTTGTACTGCAGTCCTGCAAGTGCTCGCAAGGTTGAAGCAGCACAAGCAGAGGTTCAAAGGAAAGCGAGCAGATTTTGAAGGCAAATGGAGGCAAGAGCAGGGCACAAGCTGATGTTGTGGAGACTCTGGAGACCGAGGCTGTTGTGGATGTCGTGGAGCAGCAGATGAAGAAACAGGTCAGTGCAACATTGAAGAGATGGTTCAGTAGGATGTTGAAGAGACGGCGTGATGTGGTGAAGGAGGAAGGGGGGAGTACAGCTGGAGAAGGATGCGCTCAGAAAGATATCTAATAGGAAGGTTAGTTACTGGCTACATGTGTACAATGATACAAACAATTTGCGCACCATTCACGCACCCTCAACAACATACTTTTGCACAAGCACGGAGCTGTTGACACGGATGAAGGTGGCATCTGTACGATTGCGCTTGTCGTCAAAGCGAAGTGTGCAAGTGTAGTTCAAGAAAATGCTGAACTCGTTGGGATAGCCATGGCAAAGGATATTGATGGGAGTAGTCATCTTCTTCTCCATGATCCTGTCGTACTTCTGCTTTTTAGTTGCAGCCTTGAGTCCCTGCCAAGGGAGGGCAATGCACAAGAAGTACATGAGAACGTAGGCAAGAGACTCGAGGTCATCATGGTGAGCCTGCTCAACTCCCAAATGTGTGTTGATTGAGGTGTAGCGAGTGGCACCAGTCAAATTCTTGTTTTCCCTGTATGGAATGTGCAAGTGAGTCTTTGGATCATAAAATTTCTTTGCAAGACCAAAGTCAATGACATTGACTTGATTGCCACACTTCCCTATGCCCATGAGAAAGTTGTCTGGCTTGATATCCCGGTGAATGAAGTTGCGTGAGTGGATGTACTCGATATGGGAGATCTGTGGTGATACAGTGGTGTGTTAGTTCTCAAAGACGGTGGCTGCAGTGGAATTTACTCACAAGTTGGTCTGCAAGGAACAAGACAGTCTTGAGGGTGGATTTGCACTTGCAGAAATTGAAAAGGTCCTCTAGAGAGGGTCCAAGAAGGTCCAAGACCATGGCATTGTAGTCGCACTCAGTGCCGAACCAGCATACGAAGGGAACACTGACACCATCAGTGAGGGTCTTGTAGACCTTTGACTCATACTCGAGCTGTCACAACCCAAATAACAAATTAACGCTTGGGCAGAGACTAGGACTCGACTAAGGTTATCGGACAAGAGAGAGAAGAGCAAGTACGTCTTGGATTGCTACAGTTGTAGATACAAGAGGTTTGAACTAGAGAACTATCGACCAAGACGTGCTACCTATATATAACTATTGAAACGGAGATTGAAACTGAGTTACAACTACTAGCCAATCATAAAATAGAAAAGGGAATCGTACCATAGAACATTGTAGAATATTAAAGAAGCATCACGTGACCATATCTTATCTTATCATATCTAATCTAATCTATTCACAATCAAAGAACTCATCTTCTTCATCAGTCACATCGAAGACACGTGTCATGGGCGCTAAAGGAATCTCTGAACTGGTAGACGCTTTCGGGGTAGGGTTAGGGTTTGACTTAGGCGCTGTGTATTGGCACTTAGGAAGATTTAAGAAAGAATAATGGTTTGTTAACGGTACTCGTGACACAAGCTGGGGGTGCTTGGCTTTTACAGACTTGAGTTTGATGGTGACTTCTTCGCCGGAGATGATGATTCTGAGGTAGATATCACCTATTTAATTGAGTGATTAGTAACCGTGTGGATATGCATTGAGGGATTTGCGCACTTAGGAATGACGTTGAGGAAGCGGAGATCATAGGATGGACTATGTGAAAGTTAGTAGTACATTGCTCGTGTTATGTGCAATGAAAAAGCACACATAACTGTGCGTTGATGTCATGCTGTGCTGGTGCTGTGCGCGTCTATACACCAGAAACAAAAATGAAAATGCACCATCCAATCTATCACCAGTGCACAGTGCACACTAGTATTCAATATCACTGTGAAATAATCCAACAAACATCCAATATCAGTGATCGCAATGGGCCCTCAAGCTGATGTAAGTCAGATCGCCGAGTTTAGTGTTCAGAAGGCCAACCTGAAGAAGCTTTATTGTTCCTATGAGGTGTTGATGAGGGGGATGAGTGCAGCGAGAGCAAGTGTGAGTGGTTTGCAAGGGAACAGATTGATGCAGGCGGGAGTAGGTGTCATGGAGGAACATGTTGAGTCCCCAATGAAGAGATGGTTGTGTAGGGTGTTGAGGATATTGGGCAGGAGGCGGGAAGAATAACACGGCAATCTGCTTTGACGTACTTTGCCACACAAATGTATCATAATACTCACGACTTCAATGTTCATATCTAAGATTCAGTATGTGAGTTGTAAAGATGGAGTCAATGCAGGGGAATGACAAACGATTGGAGGACAGTAAGTTTGAGGACGATCGAGGACAAAAGATGTTCTTCAAGTTGGCGCGTGAGTTCAAAGAATGCTTATGTTTCAAATTCGATAAATGTACCTCCTCATAAATAGGTTGGAGGACATGGCTCACAATCACAGGCTGGCCTTCAGGAGGGCCAACCTGGTACCATCTGACTTGATTGCACCTAGAATCATTGTCAGAGTGGACATCCAGACAAATGAGATTACATACACCATCCAGAACCATGACCTGTATGCATTATTCACAATAACATTAGTCCAGTAGGACTGGCTCATGTCATACGTCCCAAGGCAGGTTCTAGCTTCTCTGTCAGCCAATTCAGATGACTATGTCACAAGGATACATACCCCGCATCCTTGTTTCCACAAACAGTAGTGTTTATAGTGAGGATCTACATGAACAAATATCACATTCCACAATAGATAGACACAATGAAAGTAAAATGCTCACATCAAATAATGAGTGATTGCCAGAGGCTTCATCACTTTCAGAAGGATGATGATTGAAGCTGCTGTGATTGTCAGTGAGGTCACTATTGTTATGATCATCTGTGGGATGTTACTCAAGTAAGCCCTGAGTTTTCAGTGGTGGTTCTGGCAGGTACTAGCATGCATCAGCATGGCATGCACTCGAATGAGGATCAGCATGGCCCAAGCTCGAAGGAAGATCAATGCACTCAGGTACAAGTATTGCAAAGAAAGGTTGAAACCAATCACGCAGAAGCACGTGAAACATGTTGAGCATTGAGTGAGCAAAAATAGTGCAAACAAGAGGCAAAAGACGAAAGGTAAATGGCAGATGGTAAATGGTAAATGGTAAATGGTACATGGTAAATGGTAAATGGTAAATGGTAAATGGTAAATGGTACATGGTACATGGTAAATGGTACATGGTACATGGTAAATGGTAAATGGTAAATGGTAAATGGTAATGGTAAATGGTAAATGGTAATGGTAAATGGTAAATGGTAAATGGTAAATGGTAAATGGTAAATGGTAAATGGTAAATGGTAAATGGTAAATGGTAAATGGTAAATGGTAAATGGTAAATGACAAACAGCAAGAAATAAGAGTCAGATATGAAAAAAGAAGTCTCACTTGTCATAGATGGTAGCAGTGTCCTTGGTGTTATCACACTCATGCTCCACAATGGCTCTGAGAAGAGTGTCGTTTGTGCTGGCAGTAGGTGTCAACTGCTCATTAGAACCTCTGTTGTATACCATTTCATGTTTCATGTCTCGTAGAGAGGCCGCCCAACCTGTGGTGAAGTCAAGATGTTCTTTCTTCAGGAAAAACTTAACCATCTGTAATGCTTCCATCAAAACGGGGCTGAGGTGATTCCTTTTTCATATGGGTTTCGCTACTTGATGAAAATACCCGCTCACATGGCACAGCAGAAGCTTGTACCAGGGCATAGTCCATGGCAATTGAGTATATGGTTGGGAACATGGTCTGTGAAGCCTGGTCAGCAACTTGTAGTTAATGACAAATGGTGCGACTTGAGGAGGCAATGGACTCATATTCCAAAATGCAAGTATACCTGTTCCCTGGGGACTAAGAGTAGCCATGACATACACTGTGAACTCCTGGTCTACTGTTTGACCACAATCGTTGTGATGTGGTGCATGTGCATGCGCCTTGGGAATTCCATAGCGACGTGAGCCTAGCGTGCGTGGCAATGGTCATGGAGCCACTACAGGTCCAGAATACGCAGAATTAGAGTGTTCTGCTCTCTTGTGATGCATCTGCAAGACAAATCAGTCGAAAGTTGTGCTCATATGCTAAATAAACATACCAGCTTCACAATAAACTCCTTGGCTTTATTAATGTGGTCTTCCTCCCATTGACTGTTCATCCATGACATCCGCATCACAGGGTCAATAACTACATAAGTAATCATGAGATCAACATTTATCAAAACAAAACACAGGACTGACACATAGCAACAGCATAAGCATGTGTCGCACCCATCCAATCGGTGTATTTGCTTGCCCAAGTTAAGCCTATGTTGACGATAGGCTTACAGTGAGGAACATGCAGGCCAATATATTTCCAGCTCTTGATCATTTCTTCAAATGCTGGAACGGCATAGCTCAGTGAGGGAGTGGTTTCACTGGAGAGCTTTTGCTGGGCGGCATGGGGTGCCTGGTGTGAAATGGTTAAATGGATCACGTGTTTCAAATGTGTTAGTACTTACCTCCAAGATCACTTCCAGGTCCTGGAGAAACTGCCAATCCATCTCACTCAATCTTTTCTCAGATATGTTGCACTGAGTCCAAGCATCAAAAAATGTGTTTATCGCCTGAGCCAGTGTTAGTCTATGATATATGATTGATGGTATGGCGTCTCACCTGGCGGAGTGTCCGCAAATGGTTTAACATAACATACACTGAATCCCATCTAGTAGGTTCATCAAGGAGGAGTTCTATGACTGGGAGCTGTGTAAGCTCACCCCTGTCATCTCGAAACCACCCCTCCTCATTACCCCTAAGGATGGTGTCCCGAAATCTGTCGCGCCACTGGTTTGATGTGCAAATCAATCACACAATGTTCCTGGCTTGCTCGAGAGGCTTAGCTCACAACGCCTGGACATAATCTGCTTTCTTGATGATCTGATTTTTGACTGTCCATGTATCGTCCACAATGGAGAAGTCAGTAACAGTGTATTCGTCGATGATGTGCTTTATGCATATGTTTATCACGTGTGGGAAACACGGTATCCTGTTTTCAATAGCATCAAAATCAATCCCACATTGCCCGAGTAGGGTTGAGAGCTCCTGCATTGAAGTGTGATTGTTGGATGCATTGTTGAGAGTGAAATGCCCAGTCTAAACAATGTCAGAGCAAGCAACATGATACAAGTAAATACCAACCTTTGTCGCAGTTTCTGCACGATCAAGCAGGAGCCCCTTCAGTGACAAATTCCATATTATATGGGTCACCCGACCTACATAATATCCCATATAAGATGGGCCAGGGGACTAGGGGCCGATGTTATGTATATCCCCGATGTTGATGGATGGGCCGGGAGGGATATTATTTCCGATGGAGACAGGTGGGCCCATCTATGCTGATATTATATATATCCTCGAAGATGTCGGGTGGGCCGATGTAATGGTTTATTGTATAGATGGGTGGGCCGATGTACAGGAAGTATTTTGTACATGGGTGGGCCGAGGGAGTGGTGGGATATGTATTATATAGACAGGTGGGCCGACATACTGGAATTATTTTGTAGACGGATGGGCCAAGGGAGTGGTGGAATATTCATTATATAGATGGGTGGGCTGAGGTAGTGAGATATCTGTCTGACATTCATGGATTACCGAGTCCCAGATGCCCAAAAACCGAATCCCATTGTGCAACATCCATTCCAGACACCCGAACACCCCAAGCTTGAGACTGGAAACTGGAAACTGGTGAAAATGTGTGAAATTTCTATTTCCTTACACCAAACACATGAACACCTGAACACCCAAAGCCTGAAGCTTGAAAGTCCAGTTATCAAATCACCAAGTGCCGAGTCCTGATAGACCCGAAGCCTGAGACCCAAAATCCGAAGCCTGGAACCCAAAAACATGTATGCAAAATGTCCATTTTTCATTCATTGCACAAATCACCGAGTGTCAAGTGACAAAACCCGAAACTTGAGACCCAGTACACAAATCACCAAGTACCGAGTGCCGAGGGCCGAACCCCAAAGTCCGAAACTTGAAAACATGTATATAACATATCCATTTTTCAGTCATTGCACAAATCACCGAGTGTCGAGTGCCAAAACCCAAAACTTGAAACCCAGTATGCAACATGCCCATTTTTTATTTACATTAAACAAATCATCGAATGCCGAGTGCCGAGGCCCGAACTCCGAACCCCCAAACCCGAAAATATGTATACAACATATCCATATTTCCCTCACTGCACAAATCACTGGGTGTCGAGTACCGAAACCCAAAACTTGACACCTGGTACACAAATCACCAAGTGCCGAGTGCCGAGGCCCATGCCCTGATGTCCGAAGCCCCAAACCTGAAAATATGTATACAACATATCAATATTTCACTCACTGCACAAATCAGCGAGTGTCAAGTGCCAAAACCCGAAACTCAAAGCACGGTACAAAAATCACCAAGTGCCAAGTGCCAAGTGCCAAGTGCCGAGGCCCGAAGCCCCATGTACGAAGCCCAAAACCCGAAAATATCTATACAACATATCAATATTTCCCTCATTGCACAAATCACCGAGTGTCCAGTGCGAAAACACGAAACTTGAGACCCGGTACACAAATCACCAAGTGCCGAGTGCCAAGGCCTGAAGCCTGATGTCCGAAGCCCGAAACCCGAAGCCTGAAACCCAAAAATATGTGTACAACAAATCCATATTTCACTCATTGCACAAATCACCGAGTGTCAAGTACCGAAACCCAAAACTTGACACCTGGTACACAAATCACCAAGTGCCGAGTGCCGAGGCCCATGCCCTGATGTCCGAAGCCCCAAACCTGAAAATATGTATACAACATATCAATATTTCACTCACTGCACAAATCAGCGAGTGTCAAGTGCCAAAACCCGAAACTCAAAGCACGGTACAAAAATCACCAAGTGCCAAGTGCCAAGTGCCAAGTGCCGAGGCCCGAAGCCCCATGTACGAAGCCCAAAACCCGAAAATATCTATACAACATATCAATATTTCCCTCATTGCACAAATCACCGAGTGTCCAGTGCGAAAACATGAAACTTGAGACCCGGTACACAAATCACCAAGTGCCGAGTGCTGAGGCCTGAGCCCCGACGTCCGAAGCCTGAAACCCGAAGCATGACACCTGAAAATATGTATATAACATAAATCACCAAGTGCTGAGTGCCGAGTGCCGAGGCCCAACGTCCGAAGCCTGAAACCCGAAGCATGACACCCGAAAATATGTATATAACATATCCATATTTCCCTCACTGCACAAATCGCTGAGTGTTGAGTGCCAAAACCCGAAACTCAAAGCACAGTACAAAAATCACCAAGTGCCAAGGCCCGAAGCCCGATGTCCAAAGCCCGAAACCCAAAAATATGTATATAACATATCCATATTTCCCTCACTGCATCAATCACCAAGTGTCAAGTACTGAAACCCAAAACTCGACACCTGGTACACAAATCACCAAGTGCCGAGTGCCGAGGCCCGAAGCCCCATGTCCGAAGCCCAAAACCCGAAGTCTGAAACCCGAAAATATGTATACAACATATCCATATTTCCCTCATTGCACAAATCATGGAGTGTCAAGTACCGAAACCCAAAACTCATACCCAGTACACAAATCACCAAGTGCTGAGTGCTGAGGCCTGAGCTCCGATGTCCAAGGCCCAAAACCTGACGTCCAAAGCCCAAAACCCGAAGCCTGAAACCTGATAATATGTATGCAACATATCCATTTTTCCCTCATTGCACAACTCACTGAGTGTCAAGTACCAAAACCCGAAACTTGAGACCCAGTACACAAATCACCAAGTGCAGAGTGCCAAGTGCCAAGGCCCAAAACCCGACATCTGAAGCCCAAATTCCGAAGCCCGAAAACATGTATGCAATATTTCCATTTTTTACTCATTGCACAAATCACCGAGTGTTGAGTGCCAAAACCCAAAACTCAAAACCCGGTGTGCAATATGCAAAGATAATGAAAACATGGAAGTTGTTGTCCGAGTCTAGGTGAGTGTATTGGTAGTCTTTTCTTGTCCATTGGTTATCATTTGACCAAGATATAAGCTAAAGAAATCTGAAACATCGGCGAGAATGAAAAAATGAAAGTTGTAGTCCAAGTCAAGGTGAGTGTATTGGTAGTCTTTTCTTGTCAATTGGTTATTGCATTACTTGGTACTCGGTACTTAGAAGTCAGTACTCAGTACCTGGTGTAATGATAGTTGTGGCACTGGGCTCAAAACCCGTGTTTTTGATACTCACATTAAACAGTATTTATCCGACACATCCCTGACATTCCGATCCTGATCCCGATGCCCGACCCTGGCCTGAAAGTTTCGGACCCAACGTTTTTGCATCGGACTCATCCTTCCTATGTCCTGTCTAGTCGTATCTATCCCCACTGGTGCATATTTACTCGTCTTCACATTATTGAATATTACAGACAGTGTTATTACATGTAAGCATAGATCAATCCTTCATGGATCTTTCTAAACTATTAGGGCTATTATAATGGACATATATGGGTGTTATTCCAGATCTCTGATCCCATCACAGGCTTGTCATGTTGGATATCTCAACATAATGTGTAAGTCTCACTATTAATATTCATTCTTTTATCTTTATGCTCACTTACTGCACACATGTACAAATGCACACCTCATCTTTACATCATTGCTAACATGCCAGACAAATATATAATCCTCATACCTGCATCATCCTACCTCAGTCTATTTATTCTCAGACTGAGGTATGACTATTCATTCATTATCATACTCAACACTGACTAACATTTAATGTAGTCTTCAAATAATCTCCAATTGACAAGAACGACATGAGTATGAAAATCAGTGATTCTGAGCCCAGCACCACAACCATCACTACACTGAGTACCAATACTTGGTAGGACCACCAATACACTCACATAGACTCAGACTACAACCTTCATTAAGAAAGTTAAGCATAATAATAATTTTCATTTTTTCATTATCATTTTCCTATATTGACTAGCGAGTCCTGAGTCCCGACCCTTGGTAGTCAATACAATTCCCAAGTTATTTGAACCCTACATCAATGGATAATACATACAAATACAGAATTCATGTCCAGTTGTAGTCACATGTACTGGGTGTTGAGTTTCGGGTTTTGGCACCCGACACTTGGTGATTTGTGCAATGAGTGAAATATTGATATGTTGTATAGATATTTTCGGGTTTTGGGCTTCGGACATGGGGCTTCAGGCCTTGGCACTTGGCACTTGGTGATGGGTGTACCGGGTGTCGAGTTTCGGGTTTCGGTACTTGACACTCGGTGATTTGTGCAATGAGTGAAATATGGATTTGTTGTACACATATTTTTGGGTTTCAGGCTTCGGGTTTCGGGCTTCGGACATCAGGCTTCAGGCCTTGGCACTCGGCACTTGGTGATTTGTGTACCGGGTCTCAAGTTTCGTGTTTTCGCACTGGACACTCGGTGATTTGTGCAATGAGGGAAATATTGATATGTTGTATAGATATTTTCGGGTTTTGGGCTTCGTACATGGGGCTTCGGGCCTCGGCACTTGGCACTTGGCACTTGGCACTTGGCACTTGGCACTTGGTGATTTTTGTACCGTGCTTTGAGTTTCGGGTTTTGGCACTTGACACTCGCTGATTTGTGCAGTGAGTGAAATATTGATATGTTGTATACATATTTTCAGGTTTGGGGCTTCGGACATCAGGGCATGGGCCTCGGCACTCGGCACTTGGTGATTTGTGTACCAGGTGTCAAGTTTTGGGTTTCGGTACTCGACACCCAGTGATTTGTGCAGTGAGGGAAATATGGATATGTTGTATACATATTTTCGGGTTTGGGGGTTCGGAGTTCGGGCCTCGGCACTCGGCATTCGATGATTTGTTTAATGTAAATAAAAAATGGGCATGTTGCATACTGGGTTTCAAGTTTTGGGTTTTGGCACTCGACACTCGGTGATTTGTGCAATGACTGAAAAATGGATATGTTATATACATGTTTTCAAGTTTCGGACTTTGGGGTTCGGCCCTCGGCACTCGGTACTTGGTGATTTGTGTACTGGGTCTCAAGTTTCGGGTTTTGTCACTTGACACTCGGTGATTTGTGCAATGAATGAAAAATGGACATTTTGCATACATGTTTTTGGGTTCCAGGCTTCGGATTTTGGGTCTCAGGCTTCGGGTCTATCAGGACTCGGCACTTGGTGATTTGATAACTGGACTTTCAAGCTTCAGGCTTTGGGTGTTCAGGTGTTCATGTGTTTGGTGTAAGGAAATAGAAATTTCACACATTTTCACCAGTTTCCAGTTTCCAGTCTCAAGCTTGGGGTGTTCGGGTGTCTGGAATGGATGTTGCACAATGGGATTCGGTTTTTGGGCATCTGGGACTCGGTAATCCATGAATGTCAGACAGATATCTCACTACCTCAGCCCACCCATCTATATAATGAATATTCCACCACTCCCTTGGCCCATCCGTCTACAAAATAATTCCAGTATGTCGGCCCACCTGTCTATATAATACATATCCCACCACTCCCTCGGCCCACCCATGTACAAAATACTTCCTGTACATCGGCCCACCCATCTATACAATAAACCATTACATCGGCCCACCCGACATCTTCGAGGATATATATAATATCAGCATAGATGGGCCCACCTGTCTCCATCGGAAATAATATCCCTCCCGGCCCATCCATCAACATCAGGGATATACATAACATCGGCCCCTAGTCCCCTGGCCCATCTTATATGGGATATTATGTAGGTCGGGTGACCCATATAATATGGAAATATGTCACTGTAATATGTGCAAGCAGGTACAATATCATGGAACCTAGGGACCCTCCATTGTGACTGCCAGGGATGTGATGGAACACGATGAGGGCCGCCTTTAACACAAGCGCTGAATCTGCATTGGCCTTGGAAATGCAATGAGCCATGATGGCCATGAATGGCTGGAGCTTAAAATCCAACCACAGGTCAGATGTGAAGCAGATTTTGCCCTGTGCATTCTAGAAGGAATAAGATACTTTGTAGGACTTTCGTTAATTATGCACTTACAGAAAGGTCTTTCTTCAAGGCGACAAAGTATTCCTGCCATTGCTCGATGATCATTTCGCGGGCCTTTGTGCGGTGGAATAGGCTAGTCTCGCCAATTTCTGGGCATAAGAGACGGATGAGGCCTCAAAATTTAGGACACTCAATCATGTTTATTGCCTAGTGGAAGCTGTTAATGGTGGCTTTAAGGGTGAACTGTGACTCACCTGATCATCGGCAACAATAAACTTCACAATTTGGCAATGCATCTCGTCAAGTGTGAAGTCTGGAATTACATCTTCTTGAGAGCTGGTTCCCACCAGCCATAAGACATCAGATCCCTGGTTAGGTGGAGGGCCAAGTGTTTGCATTGTGCAAGGTGATTTTTTGAGCTGTTCGCAAATCA
This sequence comes from Suillus bovinus, assembly GCF_016758785.1. Taxonomy (NCBI): domain Eukaryota; kingdom Fungi; phylum Basidiomycota; class Agaricomycetes; order Boletales; family Suillaceae; genus Suillus; species Suillus bovinus. The sequence continues at coordinate 206,710 of NW_024542115.1, read as the reverse complement.
TTGTGAGTGTCCATCCTTCAGCAAGCCATTCACTTAGATCCTTTATCGTTATGTGCCAGCCAAAGTGCTCTGCTGCTTCCAGATAGAGTTCGGTGTGGTGAATGAAAGCATGGTTATGGGGAGCTGAACTGGCTGTTGAACCTGTGTATACCTGGACCTTGTGCGTTCCGTCAATCTCATGTAGTGCTCTGATGGTGGGTGTAAGAAACAACAAAAGGTTACAGGTATGATACTTACACACAAGGGGTGCAAGTTTTGACTTTAGTATTGGAATCAATCCGGTAGAACTGAGCTATATCAGTTGGCCCTTTGGTCTGCTTGAGATTACCAGTGGCCAGAGGGTTGGTCCGGGTAGTGCTCATGATGGTCTGGAGTGGGCTTGGATTAGAGCCTGCCTGTGCAATAGCAGTGGGCACAGGAGGATTGCCCACTGGTGCGATAACAGTGAGTACAGGAGGATTGCCCAGTTCCTCTTCATCTGCCGAGATATTCTCAAGGTCAAAGCTTTCTCCCTCGTCTGGACCAGCATGAGCTGCATCGCTGGTTCTGTATCTAATAGGAAGTTGTCACCGACGGGGGTCTAGGAGGGTGGTAGTGTTTGCTGCTGCAGCAGCAGGAATTGGAGCAGCAGTGGAAGTAGCAACAGGGATTGGAGCAGCAGTGGAAGTAGCAACAGCAGCTGCCTGGGCTTTATTTGCCCTGCGTCGACGGCCTGGCATTGTGGTAGTAGTGGTAGTGACGATCCAACAACTGAATCATCTGTCTATATAAACATTCTTGTGGGGAAACCCCAGAAACAATGCACGCACCCAGTGGTAAATCCCAAAGGCATGCAAGGATTGAGTCATATCACAGGGTGAAACAGGGCACATTGATGAGCATAATCTGAGGGGTCAAATTCTAGGACATAGCCAAAGTGAATCGGCTCCATGTAGCCTTCTGGATCATAGTCAGATAAATATATTGATGAAAGGTCCCTTGATTGAGGGTGTCGCTAGCCCATGATGCTTTTGTTCATCCAGATCTTCCCCTCTACAAAGGGGGCATTGAAGGCACCGAGCTTTTCTTGGATAATTGAGGTCGCAGTATTGTATCTCTTATCTGGATTTCTTGATAATTATCTTTGATGATGTGGCTGTAGTTGTGATACAGTGAGTGGCAAGCTTGATGCAGCTGAGCTCCAGTTGCATCAGCACATAATCATATAGTGGAAGGGCTGATACAACGAAATTGAAAACTCACTTCAAGTCTGCAGTGAAGCCATTACCCAGGGCTCAGGACCCAGCACCAACACCACTCTTTGTGGTCAAAGTATTGATAGATATGAAAATGAAGTCTGCATCCTGGATACCCTTATTGACATCAGTGCCGAAGAAGAGGCTATGTTTGAGAGCCTTGCAAGCGACATCCTCCAGCCTAGGAGACATCAAAACCCTGCCAGTGGGATGATCGATGAGGTAGACTCAAACATTCCAGTTGCACGTGCATTGCAATGTGTGATGTGACACATAACTCACAGGATTCACAGAAGCAATTTGCGTGCACCCCACACACACATCTGCAATTCCTTTTCGCTATGTGTAAGTGTTGCCAATCAAATTATTGTAGATATATTACAGCAGGATCAACCCGCTCCGTGTTTATATATATCAACAATGTATGTACAGACAACTTACAAGTATGCTAATCTATGAATTATTCAACAGCATCATTCAGTAACTGGTTACTGTTTCCACTGTGGAGTTGATGCAGCATGCCATGGGGAGCCATTACGCGGGCATAGCCTTGCAAATAAGGTAAGCTTCAGTTCAAAGACTTGATGTAAGAAACAGACTACTCACACACAAGTCGATCTGTGTGTTGCCTTTAGCAGGCATGGTGGGATTGCTTTGGCCACACAGCACTGGTCAGGGGGGTGTATGGCAGGATCACTGAGCAGGCCAAAGTCCAACATGGATGTGGCTGGTGCGGGTAATGAGGTGTGAAGACCGTGAAGTAGTGAACGAAGGTGATCATAGTCGGGATCTTCTGCAAATGCGAGAGAGCGTGTGTAAATTAGGATAGTCGCAAACTCAACGGGGATGTCTTGAGATATATCCGCAATGGTGACACGTGCTTTCTGTTTAAGTATGGTAGAACCAGACAACTTCTCATTGTCACTGGTTAACCATGGAAGGGAACCACGCAAAAAATAGATTAACATATAAGTAAGCGACTCAAGGTTGTCACAATGACCTGGCTCGACTCCTAAGTGATTGTTAATAGAGGTGAATGCAGGAGTGCCAGAGAGACTTTGACCATGGCGAAATGGTACATGGTCACCGGTTGTGGTGTTCCAGTATGTCTTCGTGATACCAAAATTGATGATGAAGGTGGTGTGCCTCAAATTTCCAAGACCCATCAAGATGTTCTGCGGTTTGATGTCGCCATGAACATAGTTATGCGAGTGGATGTACTCGAGACGTGAGAGCTAGGAAAGTAAATCAACCTATTTGTAAAGACCTCAGACCAAACGACTCACCAATTGATCCCCTATGTTCACGACATGGAGAAGGCTGAATTTTCGACCGTTTGCAAGGAAGAGTTGGTGGAGCAATGGCCCAAGAAGTTCAAGAACAAGAGCATGATACACTGACTCTCTGCCAAACCAGAGGGTGTGGGGGATGCCAATTCCACCTTCAAGTTGCTTTAAAATGTGATATTCACGCTCTACAGAAGATGGGCGGCTGACAATAGTTTCAAGTTTGAGGGCAACACGATCATCATTGATGATGTTCCATGCGGAATATACAATGGCTAAGTGGTATATGATAAATGGATCTGAATCAACATGAGAACAATATAGTACACACCATACAAGCCAGATCCTAAAACATCTCCCAATCTAAATCTCCCATCCACTCGAACCGGGACCTTATTCATGGTAATCGACTCGATAAGTAGACAGCGAATCTGACCAAATAGTGGGAGCCTGTCAGCCTGAGATGAAGGGAAGTTGGAATATGAAAATGAAATTCACCACATAACCCCCACCAGACTGGCTTGAGGTGGCTTGAGGCTGGCTCAAGCCATTGTTCCCACGTTCTTGGCTTGTGCTGATTTGTGCTGGTCCAGGTGGTTTGTGGACTGGACCAAGTCGCACATAGGTGACTTGGTTCATGAGAATCACCGAACTGCTGGGAAATCTGCAAGAGCCCAGCCCAGCCGGCCATAGCCGAACCATGACATGACTAGTTGGGGGTTCATCATCTCCTCGAAGCGACCACTCTACGACAGCAGCAATTATCCGCTCTGGCCACTTGCCTCAACCAGAACTTGGGAATATTCCTGATATTGAATGTGCCATTAAAACATTAGTGCATGGACAGGCTATTAGGGAGAGTATATCCTGCGCGAGGTTTGCTGTCAAATTATCAAATTCTTCATGATTAGCCCACTAAACTTTGAGCAGGAATATATCACGAAGATGATAGAAGTCTTCAAACTGGCAGAAGACTTGGAGAACACAGAGAATCTCCAGGCACTGTGCAGTCTCATGCAAACCATATATGTGTTCATCTGCCACCATGACAAATTTTTATTGATGATATTTTGTAGTAGTGATGATTCATGATCATGGACTATACGAGCATATCCTCGATGACAGTGTATTCTTTGGTGCTGTAGGCATGCTTGAATGTATGTTTCTTGTTGTTCCTGCATAATGTGCACAAAACTCAACCCGACTTCCTCAAAGATAGCCCCAAGTTCCCAAATCACAAAACAAACTACCGAGAGTTTCTGCACGTAACCTCTAAATTTCACCAACCTATTCCCATACAAGACATCATGATCCAGAAGAAAATCCACCACACCTACCATCTACAGTTTCTTAAAGATGTTGTTCTTGCGCGCGTTCTCGACAACTCCACCTTCAATGTCCTCAACTCCTGCATTATCTTCAACCAAATCAACATAATCAACCATGTCCAGCAGGATACTATGTTTCTTCACAAAATATTGTCACTATATGTGAACGAGGAGGTTTTGACAGGAGGGAAAGACAAGGATGAGAAGTGCGAGGATATGGATGTTGACAGCAAACCAAATGGCACCTGTGCAAATGGCTCAACCCCAAGGCCTTTCTCATTCAGCCCACCAGATAATCTCTCGGAGCATGAGTTGACCCTCCATAGAGAAGTATTGGTGCTTATACAGCAGCTTTGCATCATGGGTAAAAATGTGCCACTTGCTGCTTGTATCTCCCTCTTTCGATCCCTTGTCAATTGGGGTATCCTATTTGCTGTCCAGTGGGCATTCTCACTTTCAGAGAATGACCCAGAAGTGAAAACAACAATCAGCATTGCAGGTGAAGTGATGTCTGCACTGCTCGATCACGATTTAAATGGTGTTTGAAATCACACCACCAAGCAAGCCTCAGCTATTGAGAGGGAGAGTAAGGAGGGATGGCCGATGGGAGAGCAAGCTGAGACACTTTTACAAATAATGTGCAAAGTATTGACACATACTCAGGATTTGGTGTCCCAATGTCAGGTCGAAGATGCCCTGAAGACCATGTTGGATGTCTCTCCCAAGGATGGTCCTGAATTGACACCCATAAGTGTTGTCTGATTCACATATTGTGAACCATCTCACAGCAGCTTCAGGCTGGTTTGAATGTCAAGCTACTTCATCCGAAAGATGACCCAGGAACTTAGAAATTTCTTGATTACTTCTACAAGAGATGTATAGAACTCCTATTCAAACCATTCCACGACATCCCTGATTTCAAGACCCAGACTGGTTTGTTTCTACCTGATGTGTAGACTACACTTTGTGACTGATTCATTTTTCGCAGAGCCAGTGTTGAAGCTTTCACGCGAGAAGACTAACCTTTACCTATACTTATCCAACTTAGTATGCAACTTTGCTCAACAGCATGGCTTCCGCATTCATTTTTCCATGCTTTCCTCTAACATCTCTGCTTGTATGGCCTCATTCCTCAAAGCCTGGGACAAGCACTTACATCTCGGTACATCTCGTTCATATCATGTAGTATGTATTTATACTGACTGGAGAGCGCAGCTGCTTTTCACTTTTTCCGAATATGCCTTCTTCATTTTCTGTGCTAATGTTATGGGTTCACCATACGGATCGGCTTCTCCTGTGACAATCGATCCAGAGACGGGAAAGCCTTATGGCCCAGAATTCCCTCAGACATTGATACACGATGACATGTGGTGAGCGGTCTCTCAATATCTTGAATGGTCTCTGACCTGGTTCATTGACAGACTGCATAAGCTCATTCTTGATCATCTTGAGATTTCTAGTGTCGCTGTAGTCATTGGAGGCTCCATGGGCAGAATGGCTGTACTCAAATGGCCTCTGTGCACCCCTCCAGGTTATGTCCACCATATTATTACTTTGGTTACATCTGCACGACACTCTGCATGGTGTATCAGTTGGGGAGAGGCACAAGGTCAAAGCATTTACAGCGATCCACTTTATGACAACAGATACTATACAAAACAGCCTTCAATGGGTGTGACTGCTGCTCGGATGGCCACACTTTTAACCTATTGGTTGCACAACTCTTTTGAGAGTCACTTTGGACGTCGCCCTCAAGTTACCCCTGTCCCAGAATCTAGCGCTGTCGCACCTTCTATTATGCTTGCTGATTTACTCCTTCTGAACAAAAGGAACTCACGACACACATACCTGATGCAGAACTTGTAGTCATCCCATCACCTGATGGCCATGACGGCTTCCTCCTCGAATTCAAGCAAATCAACAAGCATATTCTTAGGTTTCTTAGAAGGGAGTTTCCAGGTTTATATGAGAGAGGTGAAGAGGATTTTTCCAAGGGGGACTTTGTAATCAAGAAATGAGCCTGTTTGGAGAAGCTGAGGTTGATATCACAAGGTGGTAGGGCTCGCGCAACCGGCCATGTCTACTCGCCCCAGCGTCAATACCAAGTACTAATATGGTTTGAATACATGTGTCAGATTCTATAGACTTAGTTCCACAGAAACCTTTGTTACTAAGTTAAGTTACAGCATGACGTAGTGGACAACATGATGGCGGTTATGCGTGCTTAGATACATTAGAAAATAAGTTAATTTTTTGCCATGTGCTTAGAAATAACCTGAAAGCCAGAAAGATTGAGAAAAATCAGCAAGGTTAAGATGAGTGCGCTGCTGTCCCTTGCACATTGTGATGGCAGCTTGTCACAGCTTTTTTATGGTGTGCATGATATCATTCTACATTTGTTGTTGAGCAACAAAGGTACCTTCTCATGAGAAGGTCTTGAATAGCATTATAATCCGACAACTAAATAAGGCCAAATGACAATGCACGAAATGATTGGGATGAGTGTACTACCGCCCCTCATTGGCTGCAAGGGAGGAACGTCGCAGCTTTGAGGCTAAATCTGATGGTATTCTATATCTGTTGATGAGTATCAAAGGCACTTTCCATGACAAAGCCTTGGATAACATTGTAATTAAAAAATGAGATCGGGTAAGATGACAAAGCTCAAACCGATTGACTTGGGTATGTTACCATCCCTCATTGGCTACAAAGATGGAATGTCCCAGCATGGTCATGAATCATTTATGTCAAGCTGGGTTTGCTAGTGCTGCCGTGGTCCAGGACGAGAACTGAGAACCGAACCATGGTCTGGTTCTGCAAAATCTTCAAACCCAGAACCGGACCATTGAGAACTGTTGTAATGATAGTCACCGCACTGGGCTCAAAAGGGCCAATTTTGATACACCTTTCAGATAGTCATTCCTTTACCTTAGGTTCGCATTTTTACTGCTTACCTAAGCATGTTCCTCTTGACCTAGTACTCTGACACTTGCACTCCAAACCTCACCAAGAATTCTACTGAATACTACCCATGATGTTCTAGACCAGTATACTTGTTTACTGACTACTAGACTACCTACCCTCTACCTGTTGTCAGAGATTACTACTATACTTTTTGCCATCCCTTTATTTCCTCTGAGTCCATACCTAGTCCAGAAACCCTTTAGGGTCGAACATGCTTGTCTCAAGCAGTAGCAGGCAGAGCAAGACCCAACATTATTCTGCAGAGCCCAGCAGAATTGTTGTACCTACACCGTTCTTTGCAGTCCGGTCCAAACTCGAACCAAACTGAAATTTTTTCTATAGCGAGTGCAAAAAAAATGTTCACAAAATGCTAGTCTACACATTGAGTAGCTAGTCTAACATAGCCGCAAACTCTTCTGCCTCTGTAGCTGCTAAAACATGACCATTGTGGTAACCTGCCTTCAATAATTGGAGTGCGGAGAATGTAGCTGGGGCCAGTGCATTGCGGCAAAGTGTTGATGTGATCCCCCCGCTAGAGAAAGCACGTTCTAAGGGAACTGCACTGCCTCGAATTGGTAGATAATTGTGCGCAATACAAGATAGTGTTGGATACTGAAGTGAGTGTAGCTAATGAATAGAGTGAGCTCAGAATGTGATAATACAAAGAAAAACATACCCCCCACCACACCACAATATTATCTGTCTCTTCCAATGGCGAAGTGAGATATGATGAGAGTTCTTGAAGCGGGTCACACGTGCAATTGTCTGCTGCTTGGTGTGCTGTGACAGCATCGCGCATCTAGAATTGGCCGTACCAAACACCCTGCAACACTTTCATTGGCACAGCAGCGTGTTCCGTGGTGCACGACATTGGAGACACTTCGTAATATTTATTAAACTACACAACAATCAGCTGACAGAATATTAAGTGAAGTAAAACTTACCAGGGCTTGAAGGTGAACCCTCCCGCTCGTGACCTTTGCAGCGCTCCAACGACTTTCAACATACGCCAACTTGTAGTTGGGGTCAAGAACTGTAATTACATTAGAAATACGCTGCAGGAGAAAAAAAGTACTCACCCAGACAGACAAAGTATATATCTGAGTCATTAGTTCTCTCATAGTACTTTCCCACATTCTTGAGGCCTTTCTGAATTGCATCGGCGATCAGCGAATATTCTGCGCTGTTGGCCATTGTCTGCCATGTATTGGTGAGACACTTGAGGGTAGGTATAGTTTGGGAGGCTGTTGGGTGTGCGGCTGAAGAGAATGATTGTTGCACAGTTGCGGGCTCCTATTAAACATAAGTAAGTAAACAAGTAGACGAACAAAAAAGAATAGCTACCTTGAGGACATTACACACAAGCCGAATTTTCTTCCAGTCAGTCCAATCAAGCGTGAAGTCACTGTAAGATTTGTTGCACAATGTCAGGACTTCAGGACTCTCATCAGCAAGCAGGGTGAAGCGGTTGATTGCCAGATGAAGAGACATGAAACATTCCAGGCATTTGAAAAGAGACACTGTAAAGAATAGATCTGGGCTGGGCTCTACTGAATGCGAGTCCCTAGTCCTGAGAGATGCAAGTATGCTTCGTCCCAAGAGACAACCTAAGAACTACCTTGATAATGCAAGGGAAGTCTTATACAGTCAGAGAGTAGACAATATATTGGAAGTAAACCTCTTTAATGTTCATCCATAGTTCCGAGGCTACTTCTGAAGTACCGAGAAATTTGTCTGATGCAACCGAAGGTTGTCCGAAGCTGCAAAAGTGTTGTCTGAAGTAGCGTGATGTCTTCCAAGACTTGCGAAAGCTGTCCGAAGGTCAATATATGTCAGTATGTCGATGTGTTGGTATGTCGATGTGTCGAATAACAGTATAAGACTTTGTGAAACGTCCGAAGTCCGGAACAACACTAATCTATCGGAACTCAAGAATAAACGAAGTGCAAAATTGGCAGTGGTCTAGCCAAACAATTGTTCCGAATGAACAAAGATCAATTGTGCAGTTATGATTATACCAAGGTGACTCTACTAATTACGACTCGAAGTACAGGAAGTGAAGTGTAGTATCAGTAGCCAGCGAGCAAGATTATATCCTACTTCTGTGAGAGACCGGAATCCATAGGCAAAACCAGTAGCGAGATAAGCAAGTCCGAACCTATGTAATAAGCCGTGAGGCAAGCAGAAATGCAAGTATACATGTAATAAGCCATGATGCATACTGCTTATACGTATTCCGAGGCTCCTGACAGGATGCTGATGGAATTTTATCCGTGTAGCACTAAGACATAGTCAACATATAATTAGAATAAGGGAAAACGCACCAGTGAAGTCAAAAGGACGAGGATAGGACATGGTATGGTAACTTGCAAGGTTCGGATGGGCCTCAGAACACAAGAAGTGCCTGTGGAAGGTTCGGACAAGTGTGTGCGGCCTTCGGAAGGTCAAGGGAGGTCGGGGAATGGTATAAATGTAGGTGTTGGATTGCCTGGTTCCGAGCCCAGCGCCGGACATCATTACAATGCCCAGCGCATTCTCACCCAGGCCAAGATCTTGCGAATGGGGATGCCCTCTTCCTCACAGGACTTCTTCAAGAAAGCGCGGGCTTGTGGGGATTTGTGAATCTAAATTTTGCATCAGAAAACAACTCAAAGATGAAAACTAAGACTTCACCTGTTTGATGAGAGCAAGTGCCTTTCCAATGGCATCCCCAACATCAAACCTGTCCTTGGTTATAGCCTTGGGATCATCCTCCAGTGTAGCGAGCTGTTCGGTCAAGCTGTCAATGTCAGTCTCATCACCACTATCAATGGTGCCGCGGATCTTTTTGAGTAATGTTGCTTGAGGGGTGGGTGCGACTGCATCAACAAAGTGACGTGCAGCGAGATTGAGGATGTGTTCTTGACATTGGATGCAGCAAGAACACAGAAGCCAATGAGTGCCATCCTCGTTGATGACCTTCGCCACTTCTTTCATGGCGGTGTTGTTGTTCAAGGTGTTATCGGATGTCATCCATCCAACCTGTACATACAAGTAAAGTTAGTCTAATGTCCATGCAAAACATTAAAAAAAACTCACCTTCTTACAAATACTGAACCTATCTATGATCTCAACAAGTATGCGACCAATGTTATGGCCACTGTGGTTGCCTTCGACACAGCTGAAATCAAGCTGCTGGTTTTTCAACTCCCACTGCAGCGGCTTGTCGGGAAGGTTCCAAATGTAATGCCCAGTGATGGAAAAAAATGGTTCACCAATAATTGAAGTCCACGAGTCAAATGTCACAGAAACTGTGCTGTCAACATGCTACCAAAATGTTTTAAAGAACTAGTCACAATATAATTAGAAAAAAACATACCGCCAGACAGTCCTTGATAGTTTGAACAATAGAGGTTACTCGAGCCTTGATGGTATTTGTTAACTTCATGTGATGCAGGATATCTTTTTCGGTAAGAGATGGACATGCATACTGCAGCAAACGTCGAAATGCTGGCTTGTCTATTAGCTGGATGGCCTCGTCTTCGGTCATGATGAGCTCCATGATGTATTCCAGTAGGCCGTCCTTGGTAAATGCAGGCGGCCTCGAGACAAGGCTGGTGTCGAGAGTCATTTGCATCTCCGCGAGATCTTCACCGGGTGGGATTGCACGAGGGTGCATTATAATGCCCCCTGCCTCACACCATTGTTTGTATACCTGGAAATGAGTTTCCTTGTTGCAAACAACATGTGTCCACAATGTTGAGGTGCCACCATGGAATGTGTGCTTTTGGCTAGGTTCACCAGCAGCCCTTACACCAAGTGAGAAACAAATGAAAAATAGATCAAAAACTTGAAACTTACTTGCACAAGTTGCAGACCCACCCATCAGAGGTGCAAGTGAATATGGTACAGAGATCTGCCATACGTTCACTTTTGGAGACCTAAACATGAGTGTCAGTTAAGAAGCAATGAATGTAGACAGAGATACATACCGTCATCTGAGAGGCATCATCTCCATTCCCAGATTGGGCTTCGTCGTTGTCATTGTCATTGTTGTCTAGGTGCAGAACATATTCTTCATAAAACGAACCTTCTTGGGTAGGGGGGGAAGAAGGGTTATTGCCCTTGTCCTTGTCCTCTTCATCAGTGTCCAGAGGCGACAAAAAATGCAAGGCAGTGGCTTTCTTCGGTGCTGGAGGATCAGTGGCGCTGGATAACGCGCACTTCCTCGTGCTTGAGGATGCATTGTCAGCATCCCGAACATGAGCAGAGGGCCTTGATGTGTGAGTAGAACGTCGGGAACCAGCTACAGTTAGCGCTGGTGTGTGCCCAGATTGGAGCAGAGCGGTGAAGGCATTTTTCGGTGGGGCCTGTGGCAATGGTGCGTGATCGTCGGGATCATTGTAAAATACAATATCTGAGGCATCCTTGAGGGAGCCATCAGAATTCAGTGCGCACGAGTCATGAGACATGTTGAGGGAGATAACTCACAGATTCATTGTAGGGACCCTATTTTGTACATGGAACAGGAAGATAACACCCGCTGTCCTGCATGATGTGGGAATCATGCATGGACATGAATACTAGGTGACCCTCAAAAGATAAAGTCTGCTAGCTTAGTCCTCAGACTAGTCAACCCATACCTTGGTTTCAAACCATGGTCCATATTTCTAGTTTTCCCCAAGTTTCATGATCTGAATACATTTTGACGGAAAAAGTCTAATGTGAGATGGGAATCACATTTAGACCTAGTTGATGTGAGAAGGGAAATGAAGGTTAAGGTATAACCTTGCCTTTGGCTTATTCACTTTGGCTAGAGAAAACCATAGAGAAAAGTACAAAGCCAATAAAAAACCTATCCAAAAAGACCGTGTTTCAATTCCTGCCAACTGCATTATTTTTTTTGACTGTGTTTCAATTCCTGCCAACTGTCTTATTTTTGCTACCTACTTTTCTCTAGTGTTTCTTTACTTTACTTTTTCATTAGGATGCTTTGACTCACCTGACACTTCATAAAAATTGTACCCATAGGGTATGATGTCATTATGATGTCATAAGACTCCACAGATACTCCTGCAGGTATTCTGTTGAAAGATATTATGTCATCAAGCTCTAGATTATTCTACTCTACAATGATATCATTCATGATGTCATTTCCTTCTAGAATATTCTGCTCCACAATGACTCACTCTGACTCACTCATGGAAGGTTCTGGAATCTTTTGCTCCACAATGATGTCACTCTTGATGTCATTATGATGTCATTACTCCACATTCCAGAATGTTCTGCTCCACAATGATGTCATAGCTCCATCTTTCACTTGTATTTTATTCTTTTATTGGGTTTGACCCAATATTTTGATTGGTCCTCCTTATTTTTTATTGTTTGTGAACCTAGGTTACTTTCCCACACAAAATGTATATAAGGAGAGCCCATTCTCCCCCAAAAAAATATGATCTCCCATTTGTAGCAATCTGCCTCTCAGACATTTCACTTGCAAAGTTAGTCCCTTTGAAGTGAGACAAGTGCAGGGAAAAGAATTCCCTTGAGATTATAAGTTTCTTACCTTAGAAACTTATTAGTGCTATAGACCAAGCGTTCTTGGTCATATATATTGTCTTTGAGACCCCTTTGTCTCATTGCTCTGTGCCCTTTGACTAAGCGATCTTAGTCATCTATCATATTGTTGAGACCACGTCTCACTAGTTGTCCCATAGACCAAGCGATCTTGGTCAAGTTATAGTCCCCTTTGTTCAAGCGATCTTGAATATATATCGTATATTTGAGACCATTGTCTCACAGTCAGGTGTCCATAGACCAAGCGATCTTGGTCATATTTCATATATTTGAGACCACGTCTCACTAGTTCCAGTATCCAAGTCCAGAGCCTAGAAGGAGATTTCCTAGGCAAATACATTCCAGAAACCGAATTACGTGTCTAGAAGCTTATTCCTAGACAAGAGATTTGAGTTTCAATAAAGAAAAGTAAAGCTCCGGCTAGGTTGATCTTAATAAAAGATTAGTTTAGCGAGCCTCCCAAGAACTCACACGTTATCTACCACGAAATAGGAAAAGTCGTAGACCGTGTTAATCGAGGACTGGCAAGCAGTCTTATCCAAAGTGTAATTGTGGTGTTATTACATTTACACAACTTTATATAAGACCCTCGGTTATTAAGACACCGCACACCCAAGAACAATGATATTCCAGGAGATCAGGCAATGTGGAAAGCCGGTGGAGAATCATAGTAACCATCAAGGAAGACGTATGTAGAGACAGAGATAGCTGCAACATAGTAAAACATATGTCAGTGGGTGGGAAATGCAGTCTGAATAGTTGGTACTTACATTCAAAAAGGCTAAAAGGCAGCCTGACCAACCGATTGAGTGCAAATCCCGAAGGTCAGCTTGACATCGAGGCAAATGATGTCGAAGCCACGGTTCAGAATGGTTCAGGAATGCTGAACCAAAACGGAACAGTTCGGGATGACCAAGAACCAAGAACCATCTTCCGGTCCGGTTCTGGCTGATGCGAGAACCATGGACCGGACCAAGGAGAACCGGACCAAAAGTCCGGTTCGAACCGTGGTTCTGGACCGGACCACGGCAGCACTAGGGTTTGCAAGCATCCATGGGTATGTATGTGAAACTCAAATTGCTCACAACATAAAAAGTAATATTTAGCAAGAGCAAAATGAAATCGTGTTATACTTCCCACGGCTACAATATCGAGGACTCATCAATTCACTGATGACAAGGAAAGTAGACCGCGAATGAATTCAATTGTATCGTTAGGCCGTGGAAATTCAAAATGAAATGTCATATGTGCTGAGTCAGAGGCTGATACTTTTTAAGCCTAAAGGGGGTTGATCCTTTCAATTAGATCTTCGACCATGCTCATCAAAGTAAAGGTAAGGACGCAGACGTGTCTGCAAGGAAATGTTTCGCTAACCTGATGACAGACGCTCACTGGCAAGGAGGTGCTAAATCTAATCCTCGCAATCCGAGAGTGACTGCTAACGAAGTTTCATACACAGATCGAGTTGGACATAGATCTTGACGACAAGGTATCTGCATCTAAGGGCACCGTTTAAAACCTTACGAACTCTGTTGGAACAGATCTCTCGAATAAAGGAGAAAGTCGAAGAGCAGTCCGGTGTGCCACCACAACAACAGAGACTGATCTTCGGAGGGAGACAAATGTGCGTCATCTTAGCTTCTACGGGATCGCCGCGTAAACTCACCGCATTATTATTTCTGATCAAGGCCTGATGATAAAACCGCTAAGGAGTTCAACATCACGGCCGGATCAGTTCTTCATCTTGTTCTTGCTCTACGTGGTGGCTTTTGAGATCGTACCCTTGGAGAGGTGTATCAGAGATGTGCTCTAGCAAAGGAGTTTAATCATGAGGTGTAGGAGTCCGTGCGTTGTTATATATCACTTGATTTTCACTTGCTGTCGTATCGCTTGTCTTCTATCACCCGTTCTTTAACATGACTTACTCTGACATGGTACATATCTTCTTTCGACACGTGCAGCTGATAATTTCTAGATGCCAAGTACTTATCATGGCTCAGGTCCTCCGACGATGTCTGCGCCTGGCAACAGCCACCTGAATGTGATGCTCAATCTCGTTCCCCTCTCAATCCACTCAGGTTCTCCTTGTCCATCTACTCCACTGACGAAGTCCTCCTGTTTTCCATCAATCCCATGAGTCCAATCATAGCGCGCATCCTCCGATAGGACCAAAATACTGCGTTCTTCCAGATAGAGGTCCCAATGATTCCTATCCAGCGGCCCGGCCCCTCCGAACAGCTCTTCCTCTTGATACTTAACCCGCTCAAAGTTCATCACACACCCGCTTCCAAAGCTCACTCCTATGATTCCATCGTCGAACCGTCTCAGTAGATCGATATGAGGTGAGATGCCTTCTCCAGGACGATATAGATTCAGAATCGCCTGCCGTGCGCGCTGTGGCGCATCCTTGGGAGGAAATAACATTTCGTGCACTTTCTTGGGTAGATGGTCACGTAACATTTCGGCTAGCCATTGCAGGAGTGTGTTCAGAAACGTTGGTAAGCCGCTTTCCATATTCTGGCTGTGCTCAGATACTGTGCGTCCAAAGAGCATGATCTGATTGACGTCTCGCCCATCGAAGTAAAGGCTCATACACTCCCGAACGATGTCATTCGCCAGTTCGAGAGGCAATCTGATGGGTGGAACGAAAAGCCCAGGTATCGGTGGGGCAGTGCGCATGGCAATCTGAGGCTCATCAAAGAGCGAGTCACTGCCTTCTGAGCATGGACTAGTTGCACGAGCGATATGTTCTGCTCTGCTGAATTCATTATGCTCTACTTCACTGAAAGTCGAAAGGCGTACCTGCATCGTGTACTGCGTCAGCGTACATCGGTGACAGTCTAACAGATGCCCTCAGTGTTGGCGAGAGCGAGAAAGGATATGGTATCACACGTGGAAGCTTGTATAATCTAAATATACACATAAGCTGTGGACAGTGTGAACGTTCGTTTCAGATCCAGCAGGACAAAAGCAATATCAGGGTACGATTCAGCGGCGCTTCTCCAACCACTGTGTGGTATCATCCTCAAAGTATCGAGCAATGACTTCCCCAAGCAATTCTAAGATATATACGATTTGACAACCATCGGTATAACCCCTGCCTCAGAATAAGCACGCGCTCTCGAATCAGGTTCGAATACGAACCTCCAGTGGGTAAAATGTATTGTTTGTGGTTCACGACCCGCAGCATTGCACTAACGATGCCCCCATGAGCAGTGAACGAGATGACTAGTCGAGTGCTCAGTCTACATCAATGAATAGGTGGGGCATGGTGCTCACATTGATCCTGGTCCCTGTCAAAAATCATTTCCAGTACGTGCCTCATTCGGACATCGATTTGTGTGTGGGTTTCTCTCACTTCAGGGTCCCATAGTTCGTCCTCTTCTGCGAGCTCCTTTTCTATGTCGAAGTTAGGGAAAGTTTGTTCGATATAAGTGCGTGTTCTTCGCTTATCACAGGTATGGACGCCAGTTGTTTCTCTAAGGTTCTATAGCGCGAGTGAGTAAACCTAACAAAGATTTCATGTATTCTGATACCTCGATGATCATGGTTCGCTGCGAATCCGGTATAATGGAGTCAAATGTTATCTTGTTTGTATGGATAGCTCGTGTCAGAGGACTGCAGTAGAGCTTCCCCGGAAGGGGAATGTCAAATCTACGTTCTTCTTTCCATGCGTTATGGGCCGCTTCTGCTTGACCCTTGCCAAGTGTCGTCAATTCTGGATCCGCTACGACGAGTTGTTGAGGCAGCACGATTCAATGAACGGGTGATAACACTGACGTCCCCAGATCAATTCTCCATCGCCGTTTTCCTTCGACCAATAGCTTGATGGATATAATCAGGTCAGGGAACTTCATTGAAGGGTAGGGATGATAGAAGTGTACTTGTTCCATCTCTTTCGATATGGAAGCGAAGATGTTAAGATAGAATGGGCAACGATGCGAGTAGGTCGCACCTCCGTGCCATACTTCGCCTCGGCTACGTTGTCTGTGGGTAATTTTTTGATCAATTCTTTAAATGTTATCTTCAACGACGTGAGACCCTCACGAAAGCCTTCACCGTGTCTGCCCACGAAAAACACCTTGTACTGCGTGCTGACGGGAGAAGACGTATTAAGCTGGTCAATCTTTTCTCTGAGCGTCTTCCATCTATCCTCGGAACGATCTATCAGCCCAAACCGAGCAGGAAGCTGGAGTCCAAAAATTGGAGTTCAAATCTTTATGGTCTATAAAAATACACAGAGACTTACAGCCTTCGATGTGAAATCGCGGGATCATGGAATGCATCAGCTAGGCGAAATACTCATCGTCACGAAACATTACTTCGCCTTGACCGTAACGAGCGCCAAGTTCTTGCACAAAGAATCCTTCGACCACCTTCCATTAGACTCATTTAGTTCTCGACCTCATGATCTTGAGAGACATAGATTGTAAGAACTGACCTCATAAGACCTCCGGGACATGGTGTATCGGGACTCTAGAAGAGATTTTTGTGGGGAAATTGGAATCACTATAACAATCAACTTAGAGCTAATTGTCTGTGTCTGAACTTGAACTTCCTGTATATTGCTCAGCCAGTTGGCAGGCCTCAGGGTCAGCTTACTACTATATTGGCATGCGGACTTGCAAAATATACTGCCAACGTTTGACGGCAGCTCCAAGCTTCGGCACGAGGCCTTTAGAACAACGTTCTAAACGCTGCAGGACTCGGAATCACATCCAATGAGCAACCAGGCGCACTTTGGGGGCTCCCAAAATTCAAGTTGGTTACCAAAAGGTAAAATTCACACCCGAACGTGACTTGGCCTTTTCCTCCGATGAGTCCAGTAGTAAGTGATATCGATGCTTCCAAAGTCGAAGGGAATGCTTCTCCAGAAATCAAAAACACCTTACTCAGGGCTTTGCAAGCCATGCAGCGGCTGAGCCACGTCTCGCGATCTACTGGCAGGCCCTTTAGAGGTCTCGAAGCAGAGATCACATCCCAACTACAACTAACAGAGGCATCTATATTGTCAAAGACCGAGGAACCTGAGAAATTTGAAGGTCGTGTTGTTTTCCAGGTGATTGTGAACGAAGGTACCTTTTGTTTCTCGTATTCGTTGTGCTTATTGTATTCGACAGATTCTCAGACATGCTCAATAGTGCTCAAAACATGCACGGTGGATGTTTGGCCATGATAATTGACAAGCATGTTTTTCTCCGCCTGTCACGGTTTTCCTAGAGCTAATGCAAATGTGTAGCTGCTCGACTATGCCCATTTACATCCTCGGGGCCTCGACAAACGGGCATGGCGAATTCGGCGTATCACAATCTTTGAATATCATCTACCATTCACCAGCATTGACGTACGTTCAATTATCACACTAATCACTTTCTGTTGAATCATCTTGCCAGAGGAGACAAGCTACGCGTTGTGAGCACAACCCTCACCATTGGTAGCCGAGCACTCTCAAGTCGTTGTGAAGTGAGATTCTGGCAATTTTAGTCTCTTGCTTCATTGATTCATGTCTACCTTCACAGGTATGGAATGTTACGCGACACCGATTAGTAGCATCAGCTGTGCATGTCAAGATGGTTCCATCTGAACCTAAGGCATCTGAACCTGCCAAACTCTGACCTTACATGGGCGCAGTCACGAATCTAGGTGCTATGTTGATTTACACATACCACAAACCTCATCATATGATCAGATGGCTGCTCTGAAAGTTGACCTCTCGCCTGTTCGTACTCTGCATGAAACTCAAGCACTATATTCATTGATAAGCTGATGTCGCGTAACCTTAGTTTCCCCAACTACATGCTTACCATCCTGTGTGATTAGGCAATCGAACGAGCAGTAGTCAATCAATGAAATTCGTTAATCTTTGGGTAACGGGCCGGAAATTTCTTTGAAACAGAAGCGTTTTTTCTTCAACGTTTTGTGGTGGGAAATTTTGGGTACGTTGTGGAAACGGAGTGATGTCTGACCTGTTAGCATTCCGAAACAGATTGGCTCTCTATCTTTCAGAAACTACCGACATGTTACCGTTCGATAGCAAAGGTTGAGCACCGCAAACTACGTGGAGAAAGGTACGTTTTTACATGTTCATTGTCTTACTTGTCGAGCTCGCGGTCTTTACGCACAGCATCCACTGCCTTTTCCGAACATAGTGCCGATGAGCGCCGCTATATGTAACCCTTGACACCGATTCCGTGTTCGCTCCTTCAACTTGCAGTCCAACTATGTCGCTTCTGGCTAATTTATACGCGAGGCGGTGAACTCTCAACTTGATGAACTGACAGGTATGCTTACTGGGCCGTGGCAATCACTGCCACTGATGTATTAAATTAATATTAATTATGAATACGTCCAAGCACCCATGCTGGGAGTCGATCGACTTCGGAATGTTAACAGGACAATTAATGACCCCCCTGAACGACGCAAACACTCCCGCTGGCTTCCTCCCCGTCCCCCACCCTTCGCTCGTCGACGCATACAGCGAGAGAGCGTTATCCGGGGGAGTCGCCGTTGACATGCGATTAGTCATCCCCCCATGCCGAAAATTACTACATGCTTAGACATATCTAACAATGGCTAGTAGGGCATGCCAGTGGCTCACAATGTACTATCGGTTACCATTCATTCGGTCTCTCAATCACTCGGCCAACTTTCCAATTGTAAATACTAGCGTAAGTGTACCGGAAGCGGGTACCTGATTTTGTCATTAACGAACAGAGCCAGGGCCTGCGATGAGCAACAGGCTTTCAGATCACTTGTGATGAGGCGCACTTGCCGCATGCGTTACACGTCGACGGATTCAACGCGGACATTGCCCTGGGAGCAGCAGCCAGAGTCTTCGTTTTTCCCTGAACAATCGAGGTGTGTCATTCAACGCAAAACAAGTAGTCTTCTGTGCAAGTTTTTAGGTTCGTGATACCCTAGATTCGTACATTCTGAAACTCCGATGAAGTCTCCATGCAAGATAAGACGAGAATGGATGCTAACCTACCTGAAGTCCTTATGTGATGGTCCATATGCAATTGCGATTACTACTCTGAGCAGACTGGTAAACAAGGTTAGGCCAGCTGGCACCGCGACTCTTGGAAAAAAGTGTTTAGCTGATACACTGACATCGGATTGCAGCATCAATGCTCAGTTTTCAAGTATATATCAAGCAGGCAAATTCACACCCGCTTGTGCCTTAGCTCTTTCCTCCAGATGAAGCCAGCAGACAATATCGACACTTCCCAAGTGAAGGGGAATGCTTCTCCGGAGGTAAAGCTTGCATTGCTAAACTCTCTGGCGCAGCCGGGGAACGTCTCGCATTCGACTGGCAAGCCCTTCAGAGGTTTCAAAGCCGAGTTCGTGTCCCGGATGCAACTAGCAGAAGCATCTGTATTATCAAAGGCAGAGGAGCCGAACAAACTTGAAGGACGTACCGTTTTTGACGTGATTGTGGACGAAGGTGCTCTAGATTTCTGATATATGTTTTGCTCGTTGACATATCAGGGGGCGTCCTTAGACATGTTTAATGAAGTTGGAACCATGCACGGTGGTTGTTTAGCCATGATCATTGAAATGCATGTTTTTTCTACTCATGTCTGTCAGGCTGGAGCTAATATGGCTACACAGTTGCTCGCCAATGCCCATCTACGTTCTTGGGGCTTCGACAGGCGCTTATAGCACATTCGGTGTACAACAGGCTTTGAATATTGTGTTCCACTCACCAGCAGTGCCGTACGTTCCAATGGCACATTGATTAGTTTCTGCTAAACCGCTATGTCAGGGGCGACAAGCTACGCATCGTGTGCACGACGTTTACCCTTGGTAGCCGGGCACGCTCGGGTCGTTGTGAAGTAAGATTCTGACGAGCCTTTTCGTTGTGTTATGAGCTTATGTTTGGCTTCAACAGGTATGGAACGTGACACGACACCGATTGGTCGCATCAGCTGTATACACCAACATGGTTCCAACTGAATCATCCAAACTCTGACCTTTGGTGCATGTCAGTTCCTTACACATACCACAATCCTCCGGTCGTCATACCCGACTGCTTGGAAAGCTGGTTTATTTCATGTACAATAATGTAGTAAGCTGAGTCTGCGTGATGTGATATTCGAGGGGTATCCAGAGAAAATAATCCAAACGTATACGAGGGTCATCATGATATATGTAGCGCAAAGGAGTGTCTGAAGATCAAGTCCGCGATCTCTAATTTTAAGCAGCCGAAATGAATTCATCTTTTCCAAGTGTTCATATCGGGGGCTGCGAAAGGACCAGCCTGAATTGTCCCCGTGCCAATAGATCTCAATATGTCCATCCTCCTCTCCTCCCATGCCTTGAGTGCTTTGAGCAGCTGTAATATTTTATCGCGTTTCCCTTGTCGGACGTCATTGATGCTTACGCTGCCCATTTTTACGTCGTTGTCGAGGAGGAAGTCGAACAGGCGGAATAGCCCGTCCAGCTTGTCATCGCCGGGGCCAGATGGGAATGCCGAGTCTAGCACGGGAGGTGAGGGCGATTTCCCTAAAACTGATTCTGAGAGACGAAGAAGAGCAAGACCGCTGAAAAGATTGCTAGTGGGATCGTGGTTTTGTAGCGCAGCTGGTAAGTGTGAATTAGCCCATTCAACTAGACCCGCATCAGAAGAATTCAGCTGTACAAGGTTGATAAGATCAGTATCACACTGCACGGGAAAGGCAGTAGACAAACCGCAGTAGTTGTCGAAGGGCGTGCCTCTCTAGTCGGGCGGGGAGGAGCTTGGTTCGTCGCATATGACTTGTCTTCAGGCTGGCTTGGAATGGCCTGCTCATTCAAGAAGGAATCAAGACGCGTCCGTTCGCTATCTTGCGCGTCACTGGCATCTGACGATGGTAAACCCATCAGGACACGAGCATCACGAGAAGATAGCTGGTTTGGATTCTCGCGGCGCAAAGCTTTTTGTGTCGCATCGCGAGCGGTAGGAGATGGCGGTCGGGGGGCAGGGTTCATCGCCTGGGCAACTGTTAGAGGGATAGTGGGTATATTGACGGAGGAAACAACAGGCTCTATTTAACAAAATGTTAGGTAAGTAACTGAAGATGATGGTTCAAACTTACTCGAATAGTCTCTGCCGATGGTGGCCTTCATGATCGCTTTCATCCACTCGCGTACCACAATTTGCTCGTCAGAGCTGAAGTAATGCGTCTTGTCGGTGTCATGCACTATCCTGAAGCCATAACGTCCTGGATCGACGTTCTCGTCCGCAATAACCTTGTATCCGACAATATTGATGTAGCCCTTGATTTTCACCTCCTGAACAACTTGCATCAGTGTATGACTTCATGATCAAGTAGGCTTGACTCCCACCGTCTTGCTGTCGCTCCGTAGGATGTAGAGATGTGGGCCCTTGATAACGAAGTACCGTACCTTCCAGGCATTGTAATGGTCGCCTTTCTTGCGCATCCATCCTTGGTGGTCAGGGATGCCGATCTGGTCAATGATACTCTTTCCTGGCTTGAAACTAGGACCTCGAGACTGGCTATCGGAACCATCAACGTGTTTTTTCAGTACCGTAGGGGACTCTTTCTCTTTCAGCGTTTGACTATCCGCATCCTTGCCTCTCAGTTTCTCGAGGGTTTTCTCCTTCTCCTTCAACTTCCTCTTCTCATCAAGAGAATCGCTGCGTGAGGGATTACGAAGAGTGCTGGAAACCGATCCGTCTGATGTCGATGGGCGATTCGAGGACTTCTTGCTGTTGTACAGCCGTGAAAGATTGAGACTCGAAGATTTCTCCATTGGGTTTTCGTTGTCAATTAATGACCTGCCTGGAAGTGAGTGATTGAGCAAATTATATAACAGCTCAGTGCGTACGGACTGATCCTTGGCGGAGGCTTCCTGGCCTTTCCGAGGGAAGCGGTGAAAGTGCTTCCAAACAAACTATGCCGTTCCGTGCCTTTCGTCGTACCATCCCGTTTATTCCGGCTATGCTTGCTGCCAATACTGGAGTCGTCCAGCAGCTCCCGTTTCCGTGATGATCTGGGTGTTGTCACCGTCACCGCCAAGGGCACTGAAGTCGAGAGTGCAGTGGTAGAATTATTGGTGGAATTGGAGGAAGCATCGCCCTTCTTCGTGGTAGACGTGGACTCTGTGGAACGGCTAAAGAGGTGCAGGCGTTGCTTGGCGACAGATGGTACATTTTCTCCCTGTCGAAAAGGTTTAACTGATGCTACCTACAGCAGAAAGAAGATACGAAATCACCTCACTCACGGCGCCACGATCATCATCTTGCAACTCTTCAGGCTCGCGCGCGTCCTCTTGAGATCGTTTGTTCAAGGCACTATCACTAGGCGATGATCCAAGTTGACCCGACGCCGTACGCTAATAATGCGTAAGCGATAGAAACAACAGTAGAAGATGAAACACCAACTTTGTGTTCGTTGCCGTTTGGCGGGACCCCGAGTCCAAGCCCCACCGTACTAGGCGAGACGTAATTGTCCAGCGAGCCTCCAATGACACTAACACCAGCGCTCGATAAACTAGATACTCTTTCTACAAATTGGCTCATGTCTGCAGCTGGACTCTCGGTGCTGCACATCGAACCAAACGTCGCTGAGTTCGGCGCAGTAATAGCTGAGCTCACTGTGTTCGCGAACATAGGGCTGTTCAATGACTGGTGAGTCGATCCAGAACGCGAATGCGTGTAGGAGTATGAATGGGAGTGCGACAAGGACTGAGGATGTTGTAGCGACTGGACGTCTGGGAAGATGATTGATGGGGTTCGGCGTAGTTCGGCGATAGCGTTGGCAATGCGCATACGCTTTCCAAATGCGACGATACCAATTTCAGCCTTGAGAAGGTTTATGTCAAGCTCTAGTAGAACATCGCCTGTGATCTCTTGTTCTATAGAGCATAAAATTAGTTCGAGTTGTACAAGAAAAAGAAGAATTTTACCTATGAACTTATCGCAGACGTCCTGGCCAAAACTCTTGGACTTCAACCAGTCAACAACCTCTTCGACGCTCCACTCCGATGGAGGAACAGGCTTCATCAGACTACCTTCCAGTGTGGGTTCAGACGACATCTGCGGCGTGGAAGTAGTAGAGAGTTGACCACTGGATGCAACACTGTTGTGCTTGGACCTCGATGGTAGGCTCACTACACGTGGAGTGGGGGAGGAAACAGCATTGGAAACTTGGCGAATCACAGACGTGGGAGTAGCGTGGGTTGTGGGTTCTGGAGAAGCAGGCAACTGTATGGAAGATGGCTCGACGGCCAAAACAGGAACAGGTGCAAATATGTTAACCATAGGAGATACGGGAGCGGACCGAGATTGAGAACCAGTGCGTTCATGGTTGGTAGGCGCTGGGGAGATGGCGCGAGAGGTTGAAGTTGAGGTAACAGAAAATGTCGTCTTATGGACTTTGGCTGTTTGTTCACCATCATTGGGTGAAAGGGATGGTAAATCTTGCAGAGGGGGTGTCACAGGTGAAGTCATACTAAAGCTCCTTCTCCCATGACTCAGAGTTACTGCGCCGTTGTTGTCATTATCTTCCTCATCTTCCTCAGGAATATGGGGATGATCACGTGCCACCCGATGTATATTCTGAAATGAGTCGTCAACCTCTTCCGCCTCACTCTCATCACTCATTTCAATGTCTATCGGAGGAGCAACCGACCGGATCTGCACTCCCGCAGCGGTCTTCGCTTCCACGACTTTACGTGCCTGTTCTGCAAGCTTGTCCCGGGCACTGCGGTGCCAGTCCTCTCCGTCCTCCCGTAAGCTGGTATTTCCGTCTGTTTCTGTATCCGTGTCTCCATGCCGAGTGCTAGCGAAGCTGAAGCTGCGAGTTCCATCCCGATCATCTTGGCCAAGTTGCTCGATGGCCTTCTGGACGTCCGTCATAGTAGCATGCATGACTTCCTCCTGATGTCCTGAAGGCGGTCCGCCAAGGGCGACACCAATATTGTACTCGGCGTCGCTACCAATGAATGAAGCTGCTTCTTCATCAACCGTCTGTAATACATCAGGGGGCTCGTTCATGAAAGGGCCAGCGGTGGATTCTGGTGAAGATGCGCGTGGAGGTGCAGGAGCAGCCGGTGTAGTATAGCTTTTGGGGAACAGGCCAATTTTACCTGCAAGATTGCGTCCCTGGTAATAAAGTACGTGCATGAGTTAATACCATGAAACGACACAATCAATACAATTGAATTCAGCAGAGTGCAAGACATTGTGGAGTTTAAGTGGGCTGAAATTGCACTGCGGAGTTGTGTATGCATACCGTGCAGACTGTGCGCAAGGTGAATGGATCAGGAAGTACCCACCTGCCACCAGCCATCGCTGTATTGATCATCCTTCTCTATAACCTCAATGGGCTCACCCGCATGGAAGTCGACTTCGTCCTCGTTTTCGGGTTGAAAGTCATGAAGTGCATACACATAGTCGGGCATTGTAGCGATGTATCTCGCCACAGACGAATGCTTTGCTGCCAAAAATGATGGTCAAAAGGCTTCTGGAGTAATGCGTGTCTATAAGTCAGCGGGACACGTAGCAGGGACGGCGGAAAGATGACACCTGTTAATTGGAAAGGTCAGTATAGGTGGTAGTATGAATGTGAGAAGTGGTTAGTTGTGTCGAGTGACCTGATGCCACGGCCCTTTCGTTAAAATTCCACGAGCCCGTCGACGTTAACCTTGATGAGAAATAAGTACTAGTGCTCGCAAACACACGAACCGGCTCGCCTGGCTAAGATGACTCAGCATTATTAGTGATATCATTTTGGTTTACTCGAACTCAGCAAGCATGAATATTACATAAATAATTATTCAGTGTTGCAAGAGCATAAGGTGGTCGAGTCAGTTTCGCCATAATGGCCTCCTTCTTCTTCTGCTGTCACGGTCACGTACGATGGCCCTCAAGCGCTTGAGTAGGTCTTGATTGTTTCAGCTATGTTTGATGTATCCCTGATGATATTCCATCTGATCAGCATTCGTAACTGGAAATCTTAATAAATTGAAAGAGACCAAGTATATTTTATCTCAAGGAACGCCAATAGAATTGGACTTGCAAGACCTAGATAGCAAGTTCTTCTGATCAAAGGCTTATTTTCCTGCTGATCAGCTTACTCTCCAGTACCCGAACTGCAGGGCACCACCCAAGAAGTCGCCATAGCTAAATGCCGTCGTGCAGCTGAGCTGGTCAGTCACCCCTTGACTTATGCATACGCCTTTACAATACAATGCTTATACCTTCTGGCAGCTGGGCAAGCCGTGCATAACCGAGGATACCGCATTGTGCTTCGTAGCGTATAACGGGCTACCTGGTCCATACATCAAGCACTTTATGAAGACACTCGGCCATGAAGGTCGGTGGCTGCACAGACATTATGTGAAATGAGATTTTCTGAATGCATCTGGGTAGGCTTGAATAACATGCTCGTAGGATTCCCGACGAAAGACGCTTATGCGCTCTGTACTTTTGCATACAGTGCGGGTCCGGGCACTGAGCCGATCCTCTTTGAGGGCCGCACGGATGGTACGATCGTCCCTGCCAGGGGACCTGGCGATTTCGGGTGGGACCCCATCTTCCAACCAAAAGGCTTTGATCAAACGTGAGGCTCTCCCTTTCTTTTTGCTCGGTCGTTTGAAATACTGAAACTGGGACAAAGTTACGCCGAAATGACCAAGGAACAGAAGAATATCATTTCTCACCGATACCATGCGCTGGTTAAACTCAGGGCATATTTGGCGACCCTCAACACTGAAAACAACCTCTAGAAAGCTACTTCTTGGCAAAGTAGCCAGAATCCAATATACAATTGGCTGTGCAATAAGATACATCTGGAGTTCTTAGGTCCGATTCACTGGCTTGCAGTAAAATGATGTGCATTCTACTTAAAGTATCACTTCATGATCGCAGTTTTTAATAGTCATTCATGTCATTACAGGGTCAGCGCGTTATCGCATAGCTTCCCATGTCCGGGGCCCAAGGCCCAAAACTGCGTCAGTCAGCAACACGGTGTTAGTAGACACATGCTCCGCGATTGCATTCAACTCCGGTTCAGTTTCTCATCTCCAACTCATCCTGGAATAACCTCAGACGAGTCAGAGCTAATGTCATTCTTGTGAGATCAACGGTTTCGAAGAGAAATTCATCATGTTATACAGCCAATGGATCCGTAGAACATAAATTTTGTCAAAAGGATGTACTGTGCACCTGCTACGATACGACTTGCGAAGTGCTGTGATATTTCACGGTCGTGTATACTAGAGTTTCTGTGGCTGGGTGACCGTGTAACAGTGATAATAAGGTTTCTGATCCGGTGAAATTCCCGACTCCCGATCTCCGATACTAGTACTTTTTCGAGGAAGTCAAGCAACAACTTACCCAGCGCACACGCTTCACATCACCAGCCCACGAGTGCACACCCACGTTCTGACACTACGAGGAAGAACTCCCAATCATTTTACCGGACATAAGTTTTTGTCCAATAGCAACGCGAGAAATCCTGGCAGTTATTCCAAATCCATGTCCATCCATACTCCAAGAAAGAAGGCCAGAATCCGTCTAGAGGACGACGTATCCACCGCGAAAACGCGCACAGTGAACCCCTTACAAAAACAGCGCGAACAACTTCCAATAGCTCGAGGTGATTAGCACATCTATCATACGAATATCTGCTCAGCATCTTTGGCAGGGCGGGAGGCTCTCATCCGCGAAATACAGCAAAATGATACAACAATTTTACTGGGAGAGACAGGGTCAGGAAAAACCACTCGTGCGTCTGCTAGTCATCATACCACTGCTGTTACGCCTCATGACTCTATCTTAAGTACAGAAGTCCCTCAATACATCCTCGAATCGGGCACTGCAGGAAAGGGCATGATTGCTGTCACCCAACCGCGTCGAGTAGCAGCAACGTCCCTCGCTGCTCGCGTAGCCGCAGAGAAAAATGTCACTGTCGGTGGACTTGTTGGATATTCCGTGAGATTCGACGAGGCCTCTAGCTCCGACACCCGGATAAAATATGTCAGTGACGGTATGCTCGTGCGGGAGCTGCTGTCAGATCGGTTGCTGTCGAGATACAGTGTCATAGTCGTAGACGAGGCGCACGAACGAACCCTTCGGACGGATTTCCTAATAGCAAACCTGAAAACGATACAGACCGCTAGAAATAGCGGTGGTGATGTCATTGGGAAGGGAAAGGGTCCTGCGTCAGCCCTCAACCCGTTAAAGCTCATTATCATGAGTGCGACACTCGATGCCGAGAAGTTCAGCAAGTTCTATAACAAGTTGGTGCATGAATCCGCATGCGATGTATGTGCTTATGGCGAATCTAGTGCTCGAATACTATATGTCAAGGGTCGACAACACCCTGTTCAGATATTCCACACATCTGTCAGCCAGACGGACTATGTTGATGCTGCTCTACGGACGTTCTTTCAGATCCATACTGATAGACCTCCAGGAGATGTCCTTATATTTCTTCCAGGTAAGTGTGTTGATTTTTCGGCATAATGCTGACTTCTGATATCGTGTAGGCCAAGAGGATATCGAAAGTCTAGACAAATCAATAAAAATGTATGCCCGCAGACTCCCTGAGGAGCGTATGACTGTACGACATTATTACGTTTTTGATGACTCTCGTTCTCACTTTGATCCTCATCTAGGTCCTAACATGCCCGATGTATGCTGCCTTGCCGCCTGCGCAGCAGGCTAGAATATTTTCGTCTGCCCCTACAAATACCCGCAAATGTATCCTTGCTACTAACATCGCCGAGACGTCCATCACGATACCTGGAATAAAATACGTAATCGATACCGGCAAGTGTAAAGAAAAAAGATATCTGTCGAAGGACACAGGTGGAGGTAATGGGGGTGACTGTCTATTTGAGTTCGCAACTGACCGTTTCGGTAGGGTTTGATACCCTGTTAACTCGAGATATCACAAAGTCATCTGCTATGCAGCGGGCTGGTCGCGCCGGTCGCGAAGTATGCCCTGAACCTTGTCTCTCTCTTAGTATCTCTAACGTGAAGTAGGGTCCAGGTTTTTGTTTTCGGCTGTACACGGAAGACGCATTCAATGGAATGGCACTTTCCGCAGAGCCGGAAATTCGCCGATGCAGCTTAACTCAGAGTGTCTTGCAGTTGAAATGCCTCGGTCAAGACTTTGAAGCAGTTGATTTCATGGATCCTCCCGAGATTGGGTCAGGTGCGCCCCCCTGACAAAACTCCACAACCAACCCTGACTTTTTTCAGTCATTTCCGCACTCAAGACTCTCTGGCTTCTTGGTGCGCTTGACAACTCCAAGACTCTAACCACATTAGGACGTCAAATGGCATCCTTCCCTGTGGAGCCATACTTCGCGCGTATCATTCTCGCATCCAAAACCCACGGCTGCACCTCCGAGGTAATAGATATTGTGTCCCTTCTCTCATCCTCTTCCGCGCTCTTCCTTGATATCTCCGACCAGCGTGGTGTCATTGCAGAAGTCCGGGGCAAGTTTCGTCATGCGAGCGGGGACCATATGACTATGCTCAACGCCCTCCGATCATACCAAGAAGTTGCCGCATCCGATAGCAAGAGTGCGAGAAAAGAATGGTGTCGTCAGCACTTTGTGAACGAAAGAACGTTCGTGGAGGCGACGAAGATTAGAGATCAGCTGAGGCAGACGTGCCAACGAGTTGGCATTGACTGGCATACTTCTACGGCAGATAGCGAGGAACCGGTGCTGCGATGCTTTGTCACTGGCCTCGTTCAACAGTCAGCGTTTTTACAGCCGGATGGAACGTACAAGCAAACGATGGGTCATTCTGTGAGTTTTACCCCTCGTTCTGTGAACTCAGAAGACTGAACGTACCCAAGGTCATTAAAATTCATCCGGGTTCCACGCTCTGCGACAAAAAAGTACCCGCTATCATCTACGATGAGCTTGTGAGTGGACATTTTTCCCTATTGCTCACGGTTAACTTTATGGCGCAGGTCTACACAAGCCAGATTTATGCGAGGGGTGTATCCTCTGTCCCAAAGAGCTTCTTCAGTAACGTCACACCAGTAGTGAGGGAAGCATAGTGGCACGTGTTTTCTCGTACACTCATGATCTAGCAGCATACCGTACGCTTGGATTAGCCATTTTTGTACGTTTCAGAGAAGCACACGCGTTTCCCATCCCAAATTCGTCCCAGACTCACGCATGTGTTTACTAACGAGACTCCGAGGGATGCAACCTTTCCAAGCCTTATTTCCAATAGACTTCATCAACTGGTTCCGGTGGGCTAGCGAGCCGCGTTGTGGGTATACCAGTCATAAGTTAAAGCTACTTTCATATCGATATGTCATTTTTTTTTTTTGACTCACCACTTCTATCTACTTATGGAGCTGGACAAACAACAGGGTCCCACCTTGCACGATACTATTCGGGTGGATTGAGGGCAGAATACGCTCCCTCAGCTTGCGATCATCGCATATCAAGCATACGATTTTGTATTAGTAGTCACGACAACTATCCACTTGTGCACAAGCCAAGTACTACGACAAGCGCAGACGCAATCTGCTTTTTGACAGCCACGGGAGCCTGAGTGTGTATACGGCAATGTCCACTGGCAGGCCTGAGAGCGCCCCCCGATGCTATTCAAGGGTAATTCGCCCGACCAAGGTATCGTAATAAGCGGGACCCTTTTGTTTGTCCAGCTGCGCAAGCAAATAGATTACAGAAGCGACAAAAAATGAAATCTGATATGAAAGTAGCTGTAATAGCACGAGGGTGTACGTATACTGGCAGGGCTGGCTTGGTGGGGGACCAACTGGCTCAAAGATAATCCATTAACGATCTGAAGATGACCCAAACGCCTCGAGGCCCGGACCAGGTAAGTACTGCCCTGACATGATGGATTTAAACCCGCTAAGGTCGTTCTCATCAAAACTCTCTGATGGGGAAACTGGCGACTCAACGCTCCTTGAATCATAACTACTTGCTAAAGCAAATAAAGATGACGGTCCTCGAGCTTGGAACGAGTGATCAACAGGATATATTCCTCGAGAGAAACGATTGTAACTCTGGAAGTTTCGAAAAAGACACCCTCCTATGAAAGATCATGATGACACAGCATAGCCGCTCAACGTTTCAACGGGCAACACCGAACTTGGTAATTTGTGAGTAATCGATTTCAAATACTTCATCTCTTCATCTCTCTCGTCAGTGTACGCCAGTTCAACTGAAATATCATGGATGCTCTTGAAAGTTCCCTGCTGAGCGGGCAATGGGACTCCAAGCTCCACACAGAGCTGGAATCGCGTCCTGCAATTGCAACGCTCGCAAAAGATGTCCTTGATGGTAAATTTCGGGAAGTGCTAACTTCAACTTGGGCCCGAGAATTTTTTAGGGCATCTGGGCTGCAGGATAACAGCTATGAACAATCTTTTTCGTGGCAGTTACCATCCGTGACAGATGAAGCAGAAAAAGAGCTCATCCAGGTCATTCTAGCCGTCGCATCTTTACATGCTTTCATCCAGGCAAACTGGACTGGCCCGGATCTCAACATCAACCCATCAGAAGTAATCGTTGACGTGATGAATCCAACCCTGATTTCTAATGCGGTCCTCGATATGAAGGCGGTGACCGAGCTTGCTTACGGAGGCGAGCCTGCTTACCACCTCGCACAACACGCCACCTTTTTGCGTCTCGCTCAACTCATTTTCGCCTTGCCATATCATCACTGTATATCCGTTTGCTGGTGGCGGTTACGTACAACAATCATCCACGAGCAGTTACTGGATGAGGCAGTGCCGTTTCCAATGGACGCTCATGATTCATTGGGGTCTCTGTTGCAGACCCTTACGGGAGATACGGGAGATTGCGATCTTGCTGGCCGTCTGCAGTTAGAGCAGGGTCGACTTGAACATATTTTTTGCCACGACAAAGCGGCTTCCGATCTATTTGTTCAAGCGGCACGTGCTACGGGATTACAGTATGAACTCACGGGAGCGCTCGGGAGACGAACAAAGTTTCAACAAAATGATCTTAGCCAATTGGTGTTACTTGCAGAAAGTCGGAAAAGGGACAACTCTCCCGCCGACGCCGTACCAGATGATCTTGCCGATCAGTCACGTACGCCTGTTACCTTGGGATTGAATGACGACACCCTTCTTGAGCAGACTATATTCACATCATCTGCCCCCTCATCCACAACCAGTCGGCTGAGTCATCTAGATCCCGTTTCACAACCCCCTTTACACCCACTCGATCAATGTATACTTCTGTCGCTTTGCCTCAATGTACGCAATACCTCCCCTTCGCACGGCCTCACAAGCGAACAGATGTCCCCCTATGTCGCCCGTGTCATATCACATCCAAAGAACTGGTCAGTTCACACTATGGCTCTGCTTCTGCGGTCTCGTCTCGAGTCTACACGCACACGCACTGTTGAGCGTTCAGTGCTCCAGCTCCAAGCCCTCGTAGACCAGATGCCAACTGCCGACTCCCCTTTGCCAGAACGGTTGCTTTATTTTCATTCAATACCGCTTCCAAGCAAGTGGGAGATGGAACGCGAGCTGGCATTACGTTTTCTCACTCTAGGGGTGGTAAAGTCAGCCTTGGAAATCTTCGAGCGTCTCGAGATGTGGGAGGAGGTAGTTAAATGCTGGCAGTCTATGGAGAGGACGGACAAAGCAATCGTCATTGTCCGTGATTTACTTGAGGGACGCAAAGAAGAAGCAGAGAGTGTGATTTTGCGGGGTAAAGACTTGCCTTCGCCGCGGCGAGGCAAATTAGATTCAGCACGACAGGCAAAGTTGTGGTGTCTTCTAGGAGATCTGGAACCAGATAATGCAGTGGAGCATTATGGACGCGCATGGGCGTTGTCAAAGGAGACTTCCGGTCGTGCAATGCGGTCTCTTGGAGGCTACTACTTCGCACGCGGAGAATTCGAAAAGACCATTCCCTGCCTGCAGCGTGCAGTGAAGATTAATCCGTTATTATCTCGTTCTTGGTTTATCCTAGGGTGTACCTATATTCGTCTTGAAAACTGGGAGGGGCCCGAGATTCATTTAGTCGATGTGTCTCTATCGACGATGAAGACGGAGAGAGCTGGAATAATTTGGCTAGTATGTACCTCCGTTTGGACTCTTCCCAGAATAACTTCGAATCGGATATGAATGGGGTAAGTGGGGATGAATCTTCTTCACCCTATACAAACTCAAGTTTATGTTTAGGAAAACCAGCCTAGCAAAGCCAAATCTTTCTCAAACAGGATGTTGGCTTTCCGTGCGTTAAAACAGGGCTTGAAATATAGCTACGACAATTGGCGCATGTGGACAAATTACATGATCGTCGCCATGGATGTTGGGGAGTTATCAGAGGCATGCCGTGCACTGACACGTATTGTTGAAGAACGGAGTGCAAAAACCGGTGCAGAATGTGTCGATGAAGAAGTTCTTGAGCGCCTGGTAAATGCCGTTACCAGGGTGCCGGCTGTCCTCGATCAGTCAGCTGGGGATGATGATAGCAGACGGGATGCTGTAAGTAATTCCAACGAGGGCCACGGGCTGCTCAGGAGATTACTGGAGCTTTTTGACCGGACCATTCTTCCCCGTGTATCTTCACCCCGCATCTTCCGCGCCTACGCACGTCTTCTGACTTTTCAATCACGGTGGGAAGATGCATTGAAAGCCTACCTGGATTGGTATCGCTGTAGCGTGGCTGGAACGTTTGAGAAGGGAGAAACTGACGTCGAGAAGTGGCGAGAAGCTGTAAATGAAGTCGAGGAAATTATGGATGTTTAAGAAATTTTGGGCCGCGGGTACAAGGTATCAATTGGGAGACACCAGGGGCGCAGCATCGTTCGGACGTTTATGGGACGCTCCAAAGACTTCGAAGATCAGGCAGAATGGTCACGCCTTGTAGAGTTGCAAAGCGAGCTGCGTGCTGAAGAGTAGGAATAGTAGAATGATATTAAATTGATAACATGAGAAAGCAGATGCTAATGAATATAAGATGGCCAACTGTGTTCGATACACGTATTGTGGAGTATGTGATGTGAGAGCAACTAAAACACAGTAGCATGTGGATGCGAGTCCAAGGCAAAATGAGGATTGAACGTGGTATGTTACATCGAATATGAATCATGAAGGGAAAAATTGTTACAGCTTCCAGTCTAAAACCAGAGCTATGCGATTCAGAAACAAAGTGGTTAAAATTTCAGTGACCATAGTAAGGCCTGAATGTTTGGATTGTCAGGCGAGCGCTGAAGACATCTTCTGGCTGACTGAGCTCCCATGTAGCGACTGTAGAGCGTCCATCAAAGCACTGAAAATTCGATGAGAAGGACGAAAGGCACGAAAACTAGCAACATCTCACCTCCATCTTTTGAGGAAAAACTTTCCACTTCAGCTCCTTACCATTCTGCGCGCCGTAAAATAGCGTGATCTATGATTGTTTTGCATCATGTTTTGAAGACGTGATGTCTGCAACACTTACGTGCTAGCATCTCTCTTGTGTCGTAGGTGATTGACCATGGCGACCTCCGGCCCATTACCGTACACAAGGTATCCTGGTGTTTTTGATGGGCCGAAATACAAGAAAGAATTGCTGGGACCCATGATTTCTGGATGCTGCTGGCTCCAGGCCGCTTCGCGAGCGATGTGAACAATTAAATTTACTCTTTTGTCAACCTTTGGAATGACATGTTAGAGGACGCTGAAGGCTGAGCCTCAGACATTGTTACCGTTGTCCTAATTTTCGGCCGTTACGGATTAAAATTAGGCCGAGAGCGCCAAAAGAGTTACGTACACTGTGAATGCTGGTCTGCTCTCGAGATCCTCAAATCCATGGTTGAAGATATCTGATCCGAATTGGAGGAGGACGTATGAGCCAGACATGACGGAAAATGTGGAGGAAAGACGTGGGTTCTGGGTCGTTACATTCCAGCCGGATGCTGACTTACCTTTTCAACGCACAAGAGCATGCTAGATTGGGAATAAGAGATTTTAGGCACGGCCACAAAGAAGCCCGCGTAAAGAAGCCCACGTGGCTCCTCGTGGCTCCTGCTTCCGAACCGGTGATATTATTGATCCCCTTGCCTCAGGGCCTCTGCGATGGGCAAATGGCTCTTATTCTAGGTTATCGAGTGAAATATTAAATTATGCCAAGGACATCTGTGGATATTAATCGTGCGCGACCTTCGTGTGTCTGCAAATGTATGCAAACTACAATAGCGCTCCTGAGAAGACATCCAGGTCGCCGATGACTAGCGAGCTCCACTTCTACGTACTGGCATCGATAAGCTCATTCCCGAAATGATATGGAACAACACACGTGGATAAAGGTCTGAACCAGACGGAAAAGCGAATTGTCCGTTCAGTCATACACTGTTAATTAGATGAGAATTATTACCACCGATCCGTCTGTCCGAGGATTCGTACCATGTATGATTCCTAGTGAGTCAGGTTTGCGTAAACACGCGTACAGCGGCGAAAAAGGCCTTAAGTGCGCACCGTAAAACAATGTCCATACAAGAAAAGGTAAAGATGTTGTCTTGACCAGGATTCACCAGCTCCCCAAGTCCACCAGGCAGGTACTTCGTAGGTTTCCCTCTGCAGTTTATAGCATATGATAAATGAGGTGGAAACAATGGAAGCTATAAAGAGCGCGAATCCCAGCCAGTTCTCTAGTCCGAGGATTCCTGCGACTGCACCAGCAAAGCAAGAGGATAGAAATTTGACAGATGTTAATGCTTGGTTGTGCAAAACATTTGGCGCAAATATAAGTTGAGCTGCATTATCTGTAGTTGTTGCCATCGACGACGACGTTCAACGAGTGTGAGCGTCACGGTCGTGTCTGTTGAGGTACACGACTCGGACACCGGAAAGATCTCCCACGATCTTGGTGCATTTCCGATACCAAGCGAGATGGACTGTATTGCGCCCTTACAAGGTCGAATCAACAGCAGAAAGTTGTCCAACAACTGATATTTCCATCTCTCAGGAGAACTAAAGGTGAAGTTGTCATGTGCAAGACTCCAGATGGAAAACAGATCAAAGTCGGGATTCTCGGTGCGACAGGTACTGTGGGGCAGCGTTTCGTTACCCTGCTCGTAAAACACCCATGGTTTAACATCCATGTACTTGGAGCATCTTCCAGATCGGCCGGGAAGCCATATGCGCAGGCCGTTGCGTGGAAGCAGACGGTGCCAATACCATCTGTCGTCCGCGATATGATAGTGCACGAGTGCAATCCAAGGCACTTTGCGGAGTGTGCTATTATCTTCTCTGGTCTGGACGCCGATGCAGCTGGAGAAATAGGTATGTACATAGTCTTATAAACCATCTCTATCATGGCTTATCTTTACAAATCAGAATCTGCATTCAGAAGCGCCGATCTGGCTATTTTCTCCAATGCCAAAAATTACCGCAGAGACCCCTCTGTACCTCTGATTGTCCCACTCGTAAACGATTCACATCTGTCCATCATCCCTCAGCAGCAAGCGCTGCAGAATCCCCCTCAAGAAAGGTTTCATCGTTACAAATGCCAATTGTTCTACGACGGGCTACGTTATACCCCTTCGCGCCCTGGAGAAGGCCTTTGGACCCATCGAGTCATGCCTGGTCACTACTATGCAAGCCATCTCTGGTGCTGGATACCCGGGTGTTCCAAGTCTTGATATCATCGATAACATCGTGCCCTACATTGGTGGCGAAGAGGAGAAAATGGAGTGGGAGACGCTGAAAATTTTGGGAGGAATCGCCGATGGCGATGATGGCATGAAGACATTTGACATGCACGCACGCCATCCGTTACGCGTATCCGCGTCGTGCAACCGAGTTCCCGTCATCGACGGGCACACCATGTGTGTTTCTGTACGTTTTCAGCAGAGACCTCCTCCCAGCCCGCAGCAAGTCCGCGAGGCGCTGGTGGCTTATACTCCGGAGGCACAATCAATTGGGTGTCCTTCTGTTCCTGTCCATGCCATTTTTGTGCATGAAGAACCGGATCGCCCTCAGCCTCGGATGGACGATATTATCAACGGTGCAGGCGTGTCAGTGGGAAGAGTACGCCAATGTCCCGTTCTTGACATAAAGTTCGTTGTTCTCGCGAACAACGTTTCTATTGGAGCAGCTACTAGCAGTATCATCAACGCGGAGCTCGCGGTGTTGAAAGGTGTTGTAAAGTTGGAGTGATAGGGATACGCCCATGGCGTTCAGCCTGAACAACGTGCCAGATCTTATAGAAGTTCGGCAGTGATGTCTTGCACGATAGCGGAAAGATCAAATAATAGCTTTATGTTACTGCGAGTATATTATGAGTGAAAGCACTGGTAACTGATACAATTGTATACTGCAGGTTAGTGCGATGATGACGTTGATACAGTATTATAACAAAAATGTGAGCAAAACATCTTGGTCAACCAGCTCGGGAGGAACGGTCGCGGTTCAATTGTACAAAGTTCTCGATCATGCGATTCATATTACCCAGTCCTGGCGTCTCGGGGAGCCACTCTCCATTGTTGACACACAGAACTTTCATGCGCTCGTGATAATCGAGATCAGGAAGTAGCTTAGGGGTGATCAAGAAGTATTGGGCGCTGTCAGGCTTGCATGTGACCTCAACCAAGGAATTGTGCACCGCACGCTCGGCGCGTTGATCCATGCCCTTCGGAAAACGTTGTTAGCACTTGACGTATACAAACAGGCGAAAAAGGGGTACTTGATTATCTCGTCAACAAGAGAGAACGGCGTTCGGGCCTCTTCCGTCAAACTCATGAGGTATAAGATAGTGGTGAGTGACCGTTCCTGGACTCAATGTAAATATCATGCGTTGCGTAAATATGACCCCTACTTACGCCGCCTGACTGCCTCTGTCCCGTCAGAAGTTGCAGCTTCTCGTTATCACGGAATTTGACAAGAATGTCGATCGCCCACTTGTCATAATCGTCATGGGGGCTGATCCGGATTCGCCTGCACAACCAATACCTGAAAAGTTGATAAACGTAAATTCACGACGCTCAGCAGGGTTTAGCGACTGACGATCAAATGCAGCAGAGAATTTCTTTCCAATGCTAGCGACAAGCTGTTCGAGAGCAGGTTGCCACCGGTCCTGACAGAAAACTTAGAGATGAAAGTGGCAAGCAAGAATACCACCTACTCTAGCATTCTTGATTTCTCGTTCCACTCTGCGGGTAGACTTCTCCCTATCTTCCAGAGTTTTTGTGAGAGCATCGATCTGATTGTCGTCGTCGTAAATGAAGACCCTCATATCAAATGTGAAGCCAGCAAACCTCATTCTTTCGCCGCTCATACTGCTCAACAACGCCTGGATTCGTCAGCGAAATCATGTCAAGATTGGCGCGCTGAACATCGAGTTCCTTCCTCAGGTCATTCACGGTCCGGTCGTGAACCGAACCATCCTGTATGAATGATCTCTACCTTCTGTTAACCATCACGTCGGGTCACTCACCATTTCCATCTTGGCAAATTGTTGTTGAAATTCTTCGTCCATGCTCCTAACAAGGTCCAGACTAATATCCCGTTTATTCTTCGCGTCGGCCTTGTCGCAATGAATATTTGATCAGCTAGTGTTGACGGTTACTTCATATCCGCGGATATTGCAGGAAAGTTTGATGACGAACCTTCTTCGAACTCGGCAAGAGCCCGTTGGTACTTTTCATCTTTCTCTTGGCATAGAGTTTCAAGCGCATTCTTGTTTGCGCCGACCTGGAGGAATTCAAGCCCACTACGAGTCGCTTCTACTTGGTCAGTAATCGCGGCGCGAATCAGTTGCTGCGGAGAAGATGTCAATTTTCATTCACTCATTCAGGATAGAGAAAACTAACCGTATATTCCTTTACAATCCTAACACGCTTCTTAGATATTTCAAACAATTTCTTCTTGAGCTTCGCTCGTTCATCCTCCATGGAAGGTGCATTCTCAAGATCCCTCAGTTTGTCCTTGTTGGTTTCTGTAGTGCGGTTAGATATGAAAACGGCCGACCGGTATCAATATGTACCGATTTTAGCCGCGAGCGTAGCCAGACGCCTCTTTTGATTATTAACTTCCTTCTTTCGTGCATCGAGTGCGTCCTGTAGATATGATAAGTGGCATTAACTTTTCGGCCAGCACAGAATGACATACAAATGTCTTCTTGAACAGTGCTTCCTCGGCCCTAATCTCACGCTCCTCTGCCGCGAGGTTGTTCGCATCTTCATTGATGACTTCAAGAGCCTGCCTTGCCTCCTGAATAGTCTGATCGAGTTTCTTCTTGATCTCAGGGTCGACTGTACCCCTGTAAATAAACTCCGCAAGAAGGTGCAATGACAAACCACTCACTCGTGCTGTTGACAAGATTCCGAGCTGGACGGAGGTCCTTCGTCATGTTGGCGGCTGCTCGTTTTCCATACCGAGATCGTGAAACCGTGTTCATCACCCTTCCCGCGATGAACTTTGCCCCACTACCATCTCGAGAAACAGCTTCCATAGCAGCATTTACATCGACCTTAGAAGCGTCCAGGCCAATGGCCTGACACCACAAGACTAATTAGCATATAGATTCTAAAATAAGAATAAGACTAGTTTACTGACGGTGCGGTGCAAGTTGACCTCTCGCGTGAGGAACCACAGAAGGCCGTCAGGGCACTCAATCTTGTTGATCGCATAATCATCGAAACCAAGCATCTTCAACTGCAGCAGCAAGTTAGATCATTCAACAGAGGCAACATAAACATACCTCTGCCTCATTCATGGGAGGAGGGCTCAGGCCCACCTTGGGTCTGAACCAGATGTTGATACGCGCGCCCTTTCGGAGCCCGGCTTGTTCACTGTCATTCAAGTAATTATTGAGAGCAGTGTAGTCTTCTTCGCATTGCGTGACAAGAATCTGCAAGTCGATCGGTCACTTAATCTAAAACCAATGGGGAGGATGTGGTACAGACCTTGAGCTGATCCTGATTAAAGCATGCCTCTATGGCATCGGTATAGCGTCGATCTGGAACGGTGCAACATATCATGGGGGGCTCGAACACCTCCATCTTGAACTTGTCCTGGTGGTTACGAAGCCACACGACTGCATCGGCCATATCTCTATCCCAGGCCCGCAATTTCTCGAGTTTACGATGACGCTCGTCTTCCAGGTTTTTCAGCCTATGACCAACGTGTCATGCGCCTGCCGTGTTAAATAAAATAGTGTTTCTCACTGGTCTAATGCGCCACTGATGTTTGCTTGTTGGGCGGCGGATGAATCGACATTCTTCTTTTGTCGCTCCTGCAAGTCCTCCATACGCGTAGTTGTCTGACTGTGCTCCCTGTTGATTTTCCTCTAGAAAATGATGGTTAGCACGGATTGCACTGCCTTCTCATGCAATTCACGAACTATCTCAGCATTGATGGCTTCTACATCTTCTAGTTTGGGTGGGTTGTCAAGTTCTTTCTGCCATTTTTCATTGTGCCCCTGAATTTCTTTGATCTTCTTCACGCGCTCCTTCTCGGCTCGTTTGAGACCGTCAAGTCTACTTGTAACGTCCTCGGCATCACGTTCCTGAGCGGCAAATGATCAGAAAACAAACAGAGATGAACTCTCAAACGAACAAGCTTGTCGTTCTCGCCCCATTTGTTCTTCATCTGCTGAAACTTCTGACGAGATGCAGCCTTCTTTTTCTCACGTGCTTTCTCGTATTCCTTGTGCTGAACTGCCAGCTGTCTTGAAGTCTGTGAGTAGATCGGTGATAAAACGTAAGGAAGGGCATACTCTAGCTTGGCATGTGCGGGCGCGTTCCTGTCCTTCAGTTTTCGCACCCGAGCGTGCAACTCCCGTTGGCGGTCTTTTGCTTTCTGGTAGCGCTCCTTAGCTTCATGGTATTCGTTGACAGGAATCAACACTTTTAAGACAGCGATCTATAACAATAATTAACAGCACATACTAACATTATGAGGGCACATTACTCACATCCTTCTCTATACGCTTGCGCTCTTGATAACGCTGAACATCTCGCTCAAGTTGGGAATTACGCTCCTGCATCGTCTTCAGCCGCTCTTGTTCATCACTGGATTTCTGCAAGGTACCCATAAATTAATCGCGGTGTTAAAGCAAAGAATTCACAAACATCTTGGAGATCCTTAAGCTCCTTGCCGGCGGTAATCAGTGTGTCATGCCAATTTGACAAATTAACATCCCCCGCGGCACGTTGCGTCTCTCTAAGTAACTGTTGTGGAGTCATCTGGGCAAACTCGGAGACTTTGTCCTGAGGCAAGAACGAACTGAAAAGTGCGCGCACGTGCAGTCAGAACCAAACGCTTAGCCCAGAAAGGGCAAGGTACCATAAGTTTCCAACTTGAACATTGAGTTTCGCCATACGGTTAGTAATTTCTTTCCCAGTACAAGATTGTCCGTTGAGAGTCAGGGTCGAGCCTTTGGACTTGGCGCTCAGGTTACGTCGAATCACAAGGTTCTTTTGACCCTTTGCGCCCTTAAGTTCAATTTCGATGTAGCCACTCTCTTTGCCATGCTTGACAAAGCTAGAAATCTCATTTGCCCGACCAAGAATCTGACGGAAGAACATGTGGGGCATAAATACAGAAATAACAAAAAACTCACGCTCGGAGGCCAATTAAGTCCGAGACAAATTGCGCAAGCAATACTGCTTTTACCAGTGCCGTTCGGACCGAGTATCATATTAAGGTATGGACCAGGTCGAAATTCCACCCAGTCGTACGTAAGGAAGTTGTGCAACTGAATACGCACGATTGAACCAGGGATGAAGCTAAGAGACGACAGTGAGAAACGTAAATAACTGCGATAAATATTCTGGTATCTCACCCGTCGGTATCGCGAGGAAGTGTCGCTACTTGCTCTCTTTTCGGAGTGGAGGGAGTAAAATTGCCCTCTGCATTCACGCGAGTGCGTTTGCGGCTTCTTGGAGAGCCGTCCACGTTCTCGGGATCACCATCAGCATCCACATCACCTTCAGTATCCTCATCACCATCAGCATCCACATCGATATTCCCATCGGCCTGAGTATAATCGGACTCTTCATCTGCGGGTTCAGGTTCGACACGTTTTCCCTTGCCTTTCCCTTTCTCGTCCCTTACTTTCTCCTTTTTGACAGGATCCTTGACGACCGCCATTAGGAAGAGCAGAGTTCTCCTTTAGAGAGTCGGAATCGCCTTCTACCAGTTCTGCTGCTCTTGTTCGACGAGGCATGTTTGTCGCACTGGAGGAACGCGCGAGGTTTGAAAGAAGCTGGAGTAATTGACGCGTTTCGAATGTTTGAACTTGTTTGTCATAGTAGGCGCGACGCGTTTAGGGCCGGGTTCATAAAACTATTAGAGCCAACTAAGACTATTGTACACTATCCTTGAATATCATTAAACATTTCTTAGGTCGCATTGGCCCTCGAGCGGCAACCTGCATTGGCTACAGCTTTGACACAGAAATCTGCTCAGGGAGTTGTCTTAACGTTCGCCTTACGTAGTCCGTCAGATCCCGATCCGAGCCTCGACTCTTGGCATGAGTATCAGACGGAAAAGCACCACACATGATCTGGCAACTCTACGGCCTCCACCCGGACGGATCGCGTGTCCAACAATCTTCTCTCAATAGAAGAACACGCACAGCTCCATCAAACAGTCCAGATACAAGAGGAAATTGGATCGCTCGTGATGCAGGGGGTAAAGCTGGCCGTGAGGACGACTAGAAACGCTAGTGCCAAGGTAGATAAGGAGGATGGAGAGTTAATTAATATTCGTTTTCTGATGAGTCGGGTGAAGATGAATTCACGGTAGGGTCAAGGTAAGGAAGGTAAAGAAAGGGCAATTGAGGGCAATGAAGAAGATGACCGTACTGGCAGGAATTGGAGGGCAAGGAAACGACGCAGTTTCACCGAAGATTCGTCGTTCTTGGCACCCTCACCCCCGCTTCATGTCTTCCGCTAACAGAATCAACCCTCTGAAGACAACTCGTCATCATCATTGTCTTCCTCATCTGATTCTGATTCTGCATCAGGAGAGATCAAAATTCAGTTTCCGGACCCTTCACCCGTAAGAGTCAAATTTCATTCAATGATGCTGGCTTATAATTGGCAGGAGCTGCTAAAATGCATTCACCACTTCGCCAGCCGATACTATCAGGAGAAAGGCGTCTTGT
Source organism: Suillus bovinus (assembly GCF_016758785.1). NCBI lineage: Eukaryota > Fungi > Basidiomycota > Agaricomycetes > Boletales > Suillaceae > Suillus > Suillus bovinus. Next base: position 164,257 of record NW_024542115.1, on the reverse strand, counting down.
CCGATTTAAGCAGGGGCTACCGAGACGAGAGGAAAACACAGCGCTCTAAAAGTAGTGCGTCTAATATTCATGATCAGACAACACGCAAGCCGGCATTGTGGACGAGGGATTCTTCCCTCGATGCTGACGATGACGATCAATGGGAAGATGAGAAAGATGAGTTGGAGGATGAGGGAGATGAATGGGAAGATGAGGAAGATGATGGCGAAAACGCTTCCCATAACGAAGAACATAAAGACATGTACAAGGCTCTCGACGGCTCAGCTTTGGTCGCGATAGGTATTTAAGACCACTACTCCTCACTTTCCCCGCTGACCAGTATCCAGGGATAATTCTCCAAGAGCAAATTGCACATGCGATGATTACCGGCTTTTCCGGTACTCGTGCTGGTGCACGAGTGCGACCGCGGGACTATTCCGTAGAACAAAGCCCTTCCCCACCTTCACTCGACTCCGAGTCCGACTGATATCGATATCAACTGGTCGCGTAAACGCAGTAGTATTATAATCCAGCGTAATAAAAGATAAGCAAAAGGATGAGAAACACTACTTCGCTTTCGCTTTTATCCTATTCTTTGGATCCAGCTTCAAAATATAGTCCTCCGTCAACGTCCCATCCTCCCATCGCTTCAAAATATTCCCTCTATATATCCCCATATTCGACCCTCCAAATACTTTGAGTCGTTCCAATCGACGTTCGCGAAGTTTGTTTTTAGGTAACATCCCGGACACTGCGTGTCGTATAATCTATATTCGCGCAGGGCGGGTAAGCATACAGTCTTATGCAACGAACCACAGAACAAACCTCATAAGGCTTGTTTTCCATCATATCCTTATACTCGGTCTCTTTCAAACCACCAGGGAACATCGTGTGCTTGCGGTACACCAGTTGTTCGTCTTTACGACCAGTCACCTTGATGTGCTTTGCGTTTGTGACTACGACATAATCCCCACAGTCCACTAGAATGTGAATGAGTGAAAAAAATGGTGTTTAAAAATGCAGAGAATGTACAGCTCTTGTCGTATATCGGTTTATGCTTGCCCATGAGCACGAGTGCTATTCGTTCCGCCAGTTTTCCGAGAACGCGATCAGAGGCATTGACATGATGCCATACTCGTGCATAAGCAAGAGCGGTCTACAATGGCCTCGAGTCAGATGTCTGCCTTTACACCGAAACAAATTTGCGTACGTTGCCTACTGCTTGAGACATGAAAGCACTGGTTAAGGCCGCTGCATTTTCATTTGCAACACGAAGGAGTCGCACGTGACGGGGCTGTTTTTAGGCTCGGTCATCAAGAGGCGTGCGATCCATGACACTGACTAATGTAGTTCAGTGACCCACCACCGTGACGTGAGGGTAACATTCCCATTAAGGAAATATGTAACACATGAAAATTTCACTAGACGCGTGTAGACGCGTCGTGTGCGATGTAACGTGTAAAAAAGTAATCGAGAATACAGCAGCTATCATAGTGCAATGTATCATACCAATATAACTGAATGTGATCCATGAGTTGTGCAGAGCAAGCATAGTGAAGAAAAGCATAAAAAGACAGAAACTACACAGTTGTTCGGGCCTTCTTAGCATTCCCGTTGGCGGCGTTGTTGGACTTCCGCTTGCGGGAGCTGGGTCCAGCGTGGTTTTCCTTATCACCGTCAAATAGAGGGACGAGCCAGTGTACTTCGGGAATACCAGCTTCGCGTTGTTCCAGGGACGTTAGAGTAAACGAGTTTAGAATGTCTGGTGGGAGAGGATGGCCGTGGGTGTTCTTGGGATGCGCATACTGTGGGTGGGTCTCATTGAGATGATAAATCATATTGTAACGCCATATCGCATCCACATATGGCGCACCAGCGCGGGATTTCATGCCTGTAAGTCTGTAACGGGCGCAAGAGTAGGGTGACACAACTCGCACTTGATAGGCACGTTGCGACATGGTCGATTCTTTGATCCAGCGTCGGCGCTCGCCCACCTGAAGTAAGTGTGGTATGGGCAGCGTGTTGCGACAGAAATGACATTGCATTCAAGGACATATGTCCATGACGTCGTCTCATTCATTGATCACGTGCAATCGCGACTCACGTGTGGTGAAAAAAAAAAAAAGCATTCATTTTGCAGAAGAAATCAGCTACAACGCAAGGAATTTATTAATCTACGTACTTAGAACTACTCTAAGGTACCTATAACCACCACCTCCCCCAAGTCGTGGAAAGATTTTGTTGAGATCCGAAGGCGCTGGAGAGAAGTTCGGACGACAACGCGAGATAACGCCAAAGTGGCTGAAATTAAAGTTTTTGCTTATGGTAAGCAAGTAGTCAGTGTTTCGGATTTCGCCGTCGCACGCCTCTTGTCGGTCATACCGTCTTGTCACGTACCTTCTCGGTACGCACTTTGTCGAAGGGCGGTGACATTCAGGCAGTGCTTCACAATAGGCTATGCGAATTCTTCCGAGTGTGGAATGCCCCCAGCCTCGCAGTCTTCTCGTTTCGGCTACTTTAACCAATACCACACCCTGCTGTGCAAAACTAACGCCCACTGCAATGAGGCAGCGCTGCACGGTGCAGTGGATGCCACATGCATGCTGTGATTCTGTCACATATAATACAGCAGGACATTACAGGCACCGCAGTGTTTCATGACCTTCAGCACACTTTCTACTCTGAAGTGTTAGTTTGCATCCATCCCTTAGCTATATGGCCCGTCATCGGAGTGCTACCTTGGAGTCTTCCAGCTCATCAGAGTCAGACTCTGACTCGGAATCCGGCCTTTCTTTAGCGCCATCGCATAAAACATCTCTGACTTCTTCAGTAGAGAAATCTGCTCCCAGTAGCAAGCCCTTGAGAGGGAGAAAACATCAGAGTAAGTCGTCAGGCAACGATCATAGTGACAATAAAACGAAGAGTTCAGAATGTCCACAATCGTAAGTCGTCGTGTTGTATAGCACATGTATGGACTTAATATCTCGGTTTCAGGTACAAAAAGGACAAGTAAGTATAAGAAGTACTGATCATCTCAATGGCTGACAATGTGCGTATTGTTTAGTGGGGAGCTTAGCTACCAAGAATACACCCGGGACCCGGGAGAGATACACCTCTGTGGAGTACAGCAAGTCGTCATTACTAGTATGTAATATCTACTATTCCACTCAGCTCGTATTCACGGTTTCCTCAAGCCATTCGCGCAACTGATCTCACTCTTGGTCTCCGACGGATCCCCGCTGGCTTCCATGTGGTGGTCAAGGTTGACGGTGCTGAATATCGGACGAGTAATAAATCTATACATGTAGACCAGTCTGTGGTCGAATGGCATGAGCACATTCTTTTGTAAGTCCTTAATCCCGTTTGTCTTGCAGGTATTGAGAAAAACTCTAGGCCATGCGAGTCATCTTCTAAAGTTTGGGTCAGCGTGTATGCCTCATTTGAATTGAATCCCATACTCTGTCACGGAGAATGCCTCCGCACATTCGAGATTTCCGTCGGAGAATTACTGGATCGCAGCGAAAAATTGCATCGTTAGTACCATCTATTGCAAATAAACCCTGGCAGATGTTAACGAGCATCACAGCCATAATCTTCCAGCCAAAGCAGGAGGAAATCGTATCTGCTTGTACTTCGGTGTTCATGACAGCGGAGCAGCGACTTTCCGATCAAAATGTCGCCCCAGTTCTTTGCTCCCTTACTATCGTAAGTGATTAATGCAGCCTACCATTCCGATACTGAGAGCTTGTAACGTCTAGCTTACATCTCGCGATATGAATGCGTTAGCACTAAGGACGGATGCTGGATATCGTCTTCTCGCACGACACCGCAGGACGCAGAACAGAAGGGATCTCGACCAATCCATAAAGCACTTTGAACGTGCCTCGGATCTCTGCCCTGTGGACCATCCCTACCGCCCTGCAGCACTGTTTAATCTAGCCACCGCCAAGTTTGCTAGTTTCCAAGCTAACGGAACATGCCTCGACCTCGACATACCTAACTCTCTTTTTCAAGACGCACTTGATTTGCGTCCCATTGGTCATCCAGACCGACCCATCACCCAACTTCGTCGTGCAATTTTTCTGTTGTTTCTCTTTGCAAAACGGGGATTTCAATCGGATGCCGATGCGGCTAAAGAGTTACTGAGCGAAATCCTCAATGTCTGCCATGGCAATAGCCACATTTACAAAGCAGCCCTGATTGTAATCGAAAAATTCGCTCTACATCCTACTGGAAGCATTGATGAAAATGATCTTGGGCAGGAGTGGCCCGCATCATCCATGCTTCCGTTATCGCTGAATCATCTTTTTGATCGAGCAGAGCGATGTTTGCATAGGGATGAACCTCGTGCCTTAGATGAAGTTATATGGCTTCATTATGATGCACTGAGATACTACAACACTAGGCATCCTTGCCGGGGGAAATTGCTAGGTAATCTGGCTGTAATACTACAAACTCGCTTCGAGCGTCGATGTAATGAGAAGGACTTGGATCAGGCTATAGCACTCCAGACGGAAGCGCTGGCTCTGTGGCCGGTCGATCACATAGATCGATGCGGGTCATTGAATAACCTTGCGAATCAACTATCCACCCGCTTTCGCCACCGAGGCGACGACGAAGACTTAGATCAGGCCATCGCGCTTCAGACGGAAGCGCTGTATTTGCGCCCAGCCGGTCATGCAGATCGATCCTTGTCATTAAATAACCTTTCCACTCAACTCTCCACCCGCTTTGACCACCGAGGCGACGACGAAGACTTGGATCAGGCTATCGCACTTCAGACGGAAGCGCTGTATTTGCGGCCGGTCAGTCACGCAGATCGTTCCTTGTCATTAAATAACCTTGCGACTCAACTCTCAACTCGCTTCGATCACCGAGGCGACGATGAAGACTTAGATCAGGCCATCGCGCTTCACAGGGAAGCGCTGGCTCTGTGCCCAGTCGGTCACACAGATCGGTCCAGGTCATTGAATAACCTTGCGACTCAACTCTCTAGCCGCTTTCGTCACCGAGGCGACGGTAAAGACTTGGATCAGGCTATCGCACTTCAGACGGAGGCGCTGTATTTGCGCCCGGTCGGTCATGCAGATCGGTCCTTGTCATTGAATAACCTTGCGAATCAACTATCCACCCGCTTTGACCACCGAAGCAACGATGGAGACTTGGATCGTGCTATTGCACTTCATGAGGAAGCACTGGCTCTGTGCCCAGTCGGTCACACGGATCGATCTAGGTCATTAGATAACCTTGCGATTCAACTTTCCACCCGCTTTCGTTACCGAGGCAACAACGAAGACCTGGATCAGGCTATCGCACTCCACAGAGAAGCACTGACCTTGCGCCCGGACGGTCACACAGATCGGTTCAGGTCATTAAATAACCTTGCGACTCAACTTTCCACCCGCTTTGACCACCGAGGCAATGACGAAGACTTAGATGAGGCCATCGCGCTTCACGAGGATGCGCTAGCTCTGTGCCCGGTCGGTCACACAGATCGGTCCTTGTCATTGAATAACCTTGCAATTCGAGTTTCCACTCGCTTTCGCCATCGAGGCGACGACGGAGACTTAGATCAGGCTATCGCACTTCACCGAGAAGCACTGGCTTTGCGCCCGGTCGGTCACACAGATCGGTCCAGGACATTAAACAACCTTGCGACTCAACTCTCCACCCGCTTTGACCACCGAGGCAATAACGAAGACTTAGATCATGCCATCAGTCTTTACAGAGAAACGTTGGCTCTGTGCCCGGTCGGTCACACAGATCGGTCCAAGTCATTAAATAACCTTGCGACTCAACTCTCCACCCGCTTTCGCCGCCGAAGAAACGACGATGACTTAGATGAGGCTACCGCGCTTCATGAGGATGCGCTAGCTCTGTGCCCGGTCGGTCACACAGATCGGTCCAAGTCATTAAATAACCTTGCGAATCAACTCTCTACCCGTTTTCGCCACCGAGGCAACGACGAAGATTTGGATCAGGCTATCGCACTTGATAGAGAAGCACTGGCTTTGCGTCCGGTCGGTCACACAGATCGGTGCGGGTCATTAAATAACCTTGCGCATAAACTCTCCACCCGCTTCAGGCACCAACACAACAGAGAGGACCTCAACGAGTCGCGAGAGAACCTACGTTATGCATTGACTCTGTTGAATCAGCATGATCCTCGTCAGACAGTTGTTCATGCTTTGCTGGCTAGGGTTTATCTGTTGTTCCATCATTCAGGGCTTGACGCTGCTGGCGCGGGCGAGGATACGGATAGTTTGAATGTTGCCATGCATCATATCAAAGCAGCAGCAAATGTTGTCTCTGGAGGTTTACTTTCCCGCCTGCGAGCAAGTCTATTCTGGGTCCGCCATTCTGATAAGCACGGACATGGTACTCAGCTGGAGGCCTATGCGACTGCCATGCAACTTCTGGACGCTTATATGTCCACAACAGCTTCAGTATCGTCTCGTCATATGGCCATGAAGAACTTCCCACGTACACTTGCTGTGGATGCTGCATCATGTGCTATTTGTAGTGGTGACGTGTGTCGTGCTGTTGAGTTGTTGGAGCAAGGCAGGACTGTCATATGGACCCAGATGACGCGACTCCGCACCTCTCTTGACATCCTCCAGACTCGTGGTGATCATGCAGTGGCCCTAATGAAGAAATTCAGAGACCTCAGCTCTCTCCTCGATAAACCTCCTGCGGATCATGCAGAAGCAACCCCAAGAGTCGATATAGAAGCAGAGGAAACCCGGTACAGGCGTCTAGTGCAGGACTGGAATGGAACTGTAGAAGAGATCCGGAAGATCGAGGGCTTCTCTCGCTTCCTCCTTCCACCCATATTCTCCGATCTTCAAGATGCAGCTCGTGATGGACCTATTGTCGTGCTCATCGCAAGCAAGTCGTCCTGTAACGCCATTATCATCACGCACAAGCAACCTCCAACTAGCATGCAACTTTCTACCGATTTGCAAAAACTCACCAAATTGGTACTCGCTTTCCGAGTGGCAGTTGAAAAAGAGGTCGGTCCCAAAGGGAACCAAACAGCGCTGATAAAAGCTTTGAGAGAGTTGTGGGACCTCGTCGTCGGCCCAGTCGTCGAGAATCTAGGCGGATTTGCACGACCAGGTTCCCGAATATGGTGGTGCCCGACGTCTGTCTTCAATTTCTTGCCGTTGCATGCTGCTGGCGAGTACAAGCAAAAGGGAAAATCCCTTTCGCAGCAGTATATCTCTTCATACACGCCATCGCTCACCGCGCTGATAAAGGCCCGCGGAAGTCATGAGAAGTCCTTGTCGGTGCCCTTCGTTGCCATTGGTCAGGATCGCCCAAATGGTGTCTCGTTCACTTTGGATGCTGTGGAGTCTGAGCTGGAGTTAGTGCGGAGACTTTTGCCCCCTCTCCCTACTGCTTCCTTCTCCAAGATCACCAGTATTGATGCCACGAAATCGAGAGTACTACGTGCGTTGCGGGACAATACTTGGTTCCATCTCGCATGTCACGGGACACAGAGATTTGACGAACCCTTCGAGTCAGCCTTTCTTATGCGCGACCAACGGCTTTCGCTTCTCGATATTACACAAATGGATCTGTCTCGGCATCAATTTGCATTTCTTTCTGCCTGTGAAACTGCACCTAGCGGCTGGTTTGCAATTCGCCGGGGTTAACAGCGTCATTGGGACATTATGGAAGGTCAACGATAATACTGTGGAGCGCTTAGTTAAGGCATTCTACAGAAATTTTTGTGGGGATGGCCCAATGAACTCCAAACGAGCTGCCTGGGCGCTGCACCGCGCAGTCCAGTCATTGGCTCATGACACGGACATGCCCTTGGACCAACGCATCGTGTTTATACATATTGGCATATGATAAATTCCGTGCGTCCTCCCACTTTGTCGATTAGAACATTCTTGAGACAATCTGACAACTTTTATGTATAGCAACCAATCATGGCCACGTGCAATCAGGGACTTTGATATTCGGGACTTTGAGACTGTGTGCCTCCACGATATGTACATCTTCGGTTTGTATTTTTTACTTTGTTGCCTCGGAGCTAGAGGTGATCGCTCCTAAGGTGTGCACTGGTGATTTGTGGGTAAGAATGAAGTTGCACGACATTTATCTGGCGTAATATCTCATGCGGCTTGAAACAATTTGCGATGGACGTGATAGTCGAGTGTCTGAATCGCGTGAAGAGCTTGGCCCTGGCAGGATAGAGTCGGAGTCTGGGGTAATGTACAGCCTGGCTTGGAGGAGGCTTTCCCAAAACCCGGTCGAGCGGCGACCAAGCAAGGCCTCGACTCGGCACCTATTGTCGGTGCCATTGCTACCTCCAATAGAAATAAGCGTAGAATCTGTTTTTTGGGAGTATACATATCCATGAGAATACATGAAAACAACAAGTCTCGAACTCCCGGCCTCGCCTAACTCTTGCATTCAATATCGTCAGCCTTCTTCGGCAGGCAACGTGTGCCAGCTGCCAGGGTATCCCTCCAACTAGCACACACCCGTTGTGCCTTCGGCACAGGAAGCAAAAAGAGCGCTTCGCGCTCTTTGTTGGCTTCCTGGCCTTCGGCTTCATCCTACTTTGGGTGTCTTAATAATCATTGCAGGTTTTGAAATAATTTATATTTTATTCACTCAGTTGTGATGAAAATTTCAAAATAAGTTACATACTTTGAGCAGGATTCAAATTGACAAAAGTAAAAGTACAATTGAATATATGTATTTTCTCATCTACTGTTGTATCTGGTGTTCTGTGCCCCCGTCCTCCCGTCCTGTTGTCCTCCTCCCGTCCTGTTGTCCTCCTCCCGTCCTGTTGTCCTCCTCCCGTCCTGTTGTCCTCCTCCCGTCCTGTTGTCCTCCTCCCGTCCTGTTGTCCTCCTCCCGTCCTGTTGTCCTCCTCCCGTCCTGTTGTCCTCCTCCCGTCCTGTTGTCCTCCTCCCGTCCTGTTGTCCTCCTCCTGTCCTCCCACTTCTCCTGTTTTCCCATTCTTCTATTTTTTCCCATTCATCTGTTTTCCCTTTTTCACTGTTTTCCTGTTCTCCATTCTCCTGTTCTCCAATTTTCCCCATTCTCATTTCTCAATTGTCTTTTCTTCTTAAATTTTTTTCTTAATGTAGTTAAATTTATTATGATTTGAATTTCGTAAATAATAAATCTATAAAGTAAGGGAGAACGGTGGCGGGAAGGGACGGACACTCGCGTGGTTTTCGCTTGGGTCGCTTAGACACGCTAAATGCCATGTGGTTTTCGCTTACCTCGCTTAATGCTTACTTTGGAAATCTCGCGTGGTTTTCTCGCTTGACTTTGCTAATGGTGAGAACAAAAAAGTCTTGATTCAGAATTTCAAAAGGTAAAATTCCACGGTGTCCAAAAATGCTGCCAAACGCGATATAGTGGACAGTGTTCTGCACGCCTACTGCGCCGCGCCCATAATACGGACAAACAACTCACTTTTCCTACTATAAGGGAGCGAGCATCGAGAATAGCAAAAGCATAACGGATTTTGGTTACACAATTTGTTACATAACTTGGTGACACACATCATTACACAATTTGGTGACACAAATCATTACACAATTGGCTGCTGCTTTTGTATAGAATTCTCGAATTAAATTGCCCTCCCCCGCAGCCAAGTGTAACAAAGTGTGATACACTTTTTGTGGGTTTTGATTCTTATCAACAAAGATAGAAATGACTTATTGATGGGCTCAGGCGACTCAAATTTTGCACTTGCTAAACAACCATTTAAATATCAAACATGGACAGAAATATGCCCATTCTGTGAGTTGCTGACTATATATTGCTACGTGCAAGGTGAATGATGCTAATGTCTGCACATGCTATTTAGAAATCAAGAACATATTACCCCAGAGCGCGAGCGTCACTCCCAACGCGAACGCGATAGAGTCAATCGACTCCAGATGACGTCCCCTACCAGGCACAATCGCCGACATGCTGCTCATGATAGGCCTCCACCTCATGTACCACAGCCGAATTTCATGCCAGCTAATGAACCACAAGCAGGGCCTGTTCCGCGACCTTTTGCATGGCAGCCTCCTCCTCACTTTCCATATGAACCGCTACCAGTTGGTCAATATCCTGGCTTGCCACGTAATGCCATTGCGCATGTACAACGTGCTCATCAGCACCCTCCTGTTGATTATAATGCACGCCTGAATGAGCAGATGAATGCAGCTCATAATGATAGACGCTGCCAGCGCAACCGTCGTAGGCAACAGGACAGAGAGGAGATAAGAGAGCAGGCGCAAGCAGAGCTAATGGCAGCTGGCATACAGCCCATGCAGGTACCTCAGGTGCATAATGAACCTGCTCAACCTGCTCCTGCTCCTCCTGTATATGGTGCCATTCATTATGAGGGAGCAGTTGGTCCTCACAACTTTGACAATCCTCTTCATTACTTTGCGCCTAATCCTGCTCTGCCTTTGCATGGACCACCTGAACCTGATCATCATCAATTTAACATTCAGTTTCAACACCATTTACAGGCAGAGCAAATGGAAAATGAGCGCATTAGAAATGACTTGCTTCAAAGGCAAGCACAGGAGGAATTCCGACGACGTCAAATTCAGCTACAATTGCAACAACAATTGCAACAACAAGAAGCTGAGAGGATCAATAGAGAGGCTCAATGGCGGCATGAGGCAGCTCTTCACCTGCAGCAGCAAGGAGCTGAGAGGATCCAAAGAGAGGCTCAATTGCAGCAGCAGGAAGAGGAGCAGCAGGTTAGGCTGGCTCAGGATCGTCTGCGAGCAGGTCAGCATGAAGAGGAGCAGCAGAATAGGCTGGCTCGGGATCATCTGCAAGCACATCAAGATGAAGAAGAGATCCAACGCCAGAGACAACAAAGGATTCGTGAGCAGGCAGAGCGCTTAGAAGAGGCGCTGCATGAATATAATGATCCTGCTTCTCAAGAAAATCATGCTGCTGATGAAGAAAGGAGAAGAGCTCAAGAGCTTCAACAGCGTGAGGAGCGTGAGGCAGAGGATCAAGAAGTTATCAACTGCATTGTTCCTATCCCTGATGGAGCTCGACCATACAGGGAGCCTATAAACATCCACAATCTTGGTACTCTTAATGTAGAGTGCACCAAGTGCCATGCATTGCACTTTGCATCCGAAAGACTCTCAAAATCGTCCCTACGGAATCCAAAATTCGGTACATGCTGCTTGGAGGGTAAAGTCGTCCTCCTGCCCTTTCCACCATGGCCGCCAGAACTGCAGCGCGCTTATACTGACAGGACATTTGTCTCCAAGATTTGGCAGTACAACAGCGCTCTTGCATTCACGTCGGTCGGTGTCGATATCGAGGATAGAGCCCTCCAAGGCTCTGGCCCCAATGCTTTTCGTATTCATGGATCTCTGCATCACCTCATGGGTAGTCTCATACCTCCAGAAGGCATTCAGCCTTCATATGCGCAACTTTATATCTACGATCCCGAGGAAGCCACCAACATTCGCGCCACCCGACCTGGAAATGAAGGTCTTGATCGCGGCATTCTCAGGGAGCTCCATGACATGCTTTATCGAATCAATCCCTATGCCGCTCTTTACAAGCAGGCTTATCAGGTCATGCGAGAGAAGCCTCCAGAGCAGCACATGGATGTTTGTGCACGCATTCACTTCCAGCAAGGCACAGATGGTCGAAGATATAATGTTCCCACTGCCGATGAAATTGCTGTGATCATTCCTGGAGATGGATCTGAGCAGGTATCCGAAAAACGGGACATCGTCTTGCGGCTTCAAGGAGGTCGACTCCAGCGTATAAGTCAGCTCAGCCATGCGTACTCCCCACTTCACTATGTCCTTCTCTTTCCATCTGGAGAGGAGGGCTGGCACCTTGGAATACCTCTGATTCTCCCCCCAAATACCCGCACGGTCGCAAAGAATGTCACTCAGCTGTTGTACTATGCCCATCGACTTCATCCACGCCCTGTTCCCATCTATCACAACAATATCTTTTGCGGTGGAAGATTGTTCCAGCAGTATATTGTCGATGCTTGGGCCTCCATCGAACAGAGCAATTTGAACTGGATCAGGAGCAACCAAGAGCGGCTGAGGGCAGACTGCTATCAAGGCTTAGCAGATAATGTTCGCAACGAGGGCGTAGATGATCTGGCTCAGACAGGTCGCTCCATTATTCTTCCCTCCTCTCACACAGGGAGCCCTCGATATATGCACCAGCTGCTTCAAGATTCTTTAGCCATTTGCCGTGCCTGCAAAAAGCCGGATCTCTTCCTGACGATGACTGCCAATGGAAGTTGGCCTGAAATCACAGAGAATCTCCTTCCTGGTAATGATTCTTATTTGATGCGTTGTGTATGACTTTGTGCTGACAATTTCTTATATAGGTCAGAGCGCTGTGGATCGCCCAGACTTGGTGGCTTGGGTTTTCTACCAGAAGCAGCAAGCGCTGCTGAAGAAGGTTCGCAAGGGCTACTATGGGAAGGTTGCTGGATTGGTGTACACCATCGAATATCAAAAGCGGGGCCTGCCTCACATGCACCTTCTCATCTTCCTGGAGCCAGATTATAAGATCCGTACCACTGAGCAAATCGACTCCTTCATCTCCGCTCAGATTCCTGACAGGAACATCCATCCTCAGCTCTATCAGGTTGTGGAAAAATACATGCTGCATGGCCCTTGCAGTCCGCAGCGTTGCATAGAGAATTTGCGGTGCAAAAAGCACTTTCCAAAAACATTCTGTCCCCAGACCCTGATGAAGGATGATGGCTATCCCGAGTATGCGAGACCTGACAATGGTCGCACCATCCAAAAGAATGACATCATCTTCACCAACAAGGATGTTGTTCCACATCCCCCCGAACTGCTGGTGGAATTCAACTGCCACATCAATCTCGAGGTCTGCGCCTCTATCAAATCTGTCAAATACATCCACAAATACATTTATAAGGGAAACGACCGCGCTACGTTGGAGATGAGAGGAGCGGTGGATGAGGTCAAATCATATCTGGACTCGAGATATATCAGCTCTACCGAGGCTGCATGGCGCATCTTCAAATTTTCGATGCATCTCGAATGGCCCTCTGTCTACCATTTGCCGGTGTCCTGCATGATGTGGGAATCATGCATGGACATGAATACTAGGTGACCCTCAAAAGATAAAGTCTGCTAGCTTAGTCCTCAGACTAGTCAACCCATACCTTGGTTTCAAACCATGGTCCATATTTCTAGTTTTCCCCAAGTTTCATGATCTGAATACGTTTTGACAGAAAAAGTCTAATGTGAGATGGGAATCACATTTAGACCTAGTTGATGTGAGAAGGGAAATGAAGGTTAAGGTATAGCCTTGCCTTTGGCTTATTCACTTTGGCTAGAGAAAACCATAGAGAAAAGTACAAAGCCAATAAAAAACCTATCCAAAAAGACCGTGTTTCAATTCCTGCCAACTGCATTATTTTTTTTGACTGTGTTTCAATTCCTGCCAACTGTCTTATTTTTGCTACCTACTTTTCTCTAGTGTTTCTTTACTTTACTTTTTCATTAGGATGCTTTGACTCACCTGACACTTCATAAAATTGTACCCATAGGGTATGATGTCATTATGATGTCATAAGACTCCACAGATACTCCTGCAGGTATTCTGTTGAAAGATATTATGTCATCAAGCTCTAGATTATTCTACTCTACAATGACATCATTCATGATGTCATTTCCTTCTAGAATATTCTGCTCCACAATGACTCACTCTGACTCACTCATGGAAGGTTCTGGAATCTTTTGCTCCACAATGATGTCACTCTTGATGTCATTATGATGTCATTACTCCACATTCCAGAATGTTCTGCTCCACAATGATGTCATAGCTCCATCTTTCACTTGTATTTTATTCTTTTATTGGGTTTGACCCAATATTTTGATTGGTCCTCCTTATTTTTTATTGTTTGTGAACCTAGGTTACTTTCCCACACAAAATGTATATAAGGAGAGCTCATTCTCCCCCAAAAAAATATATGATCTCCCATTTGTAGCAATCTGCCTCTCAGATATTTCACTTGCAAAGTTAGTCCCTTTGAAGTGAGACAAGTGCAGGGAAAAGAATTCCCTTGAGATTATAAGTTTCTTACCTTAGAAACTTATTTAGTGCTATAGACCAAGCGTTCTTGGTCACATATATTGTCTTTGAGACCCCTTTGTCTCATTGCTCTGTGCCCTTTGACTAAGCGATCTTAGTCATCTATCATATTGTTGAGACCACGTCTCACTAGTTGTCCCATAGACCAAGCGATCTTGGTCAAGTTATAGTCCCCTTTGTTCAAGCGATCTTGAACATATATCGTATATTTGAGACCATTGTCTCACAGTCAGGTGTCCATAGACCAAGCGATCTTGGTCATATTTCGTATATTTGAGACCACGTCTCACTAGTTCCAGTATCCAAGTCCAGAGCCTAGAAGGAGATTTCCTAGGCAAATACATTCCAGAAACCGAATTACGTGTCTAGAAGCTTATTCCTAGACAAGAGATTTGAGTTTCAATAAAGAAAAGTAAAGCTCCGGCTAGGTTGATCTTGACAAAGATTAGTTTAGCGAGCCTCCCAAGAACTCACACGTTATCTACCACGAAATAGGAAAAGTCGTAGACCGTGTTAATCGAGGACTGGCAAGCAGTCTTATCCAAAGTGTAATTGTGGTGTCATTACATTTACACGACTTTATATAAGACCCTCGGTTATTAAGACACCAGTCCATCTCAAAAATGAACAGATGGTGTTCTATGACCCCGAGGATGATGCTGAGGAAGTCCTTGAGCGTGCAGAAGTGAAAGATACTTGCCTCACTGGATGGTTCAAAGCCAATGCCAATGAGAACTTGGTGGCAGCTGGAGCCCACGACAGCCTCTATCAGGATTTCCCCTCAAAATTTGTTTGGAGCAAAGGTGCATGGAAGATATGGGAGCGAGGAATGGCGATTGGAAGAATGTACGCTGCTGCGCCCAGCTCCGGAGAGCGCTTCTATCTGAGATTGCTTTTGACTGTAGTGAAAGGTATGATGTCTAAGACAATTTTTATCAATCAAGCTCACCATAATCTCAAGGGGCTACCTCCTTCGAACACCTTCGGACACATGATGGGACTCTCTATGAGACTTTCAAGGAAGCGTGTCGGCACAGGGGTCTGCTTGATGACGATTACGAATGGATCCAGTGCTTGCGGGATGCCTCTCATATGTACACAGGAAATTGCATGCGCAATCTCTTTGCCATCATCCTGCTGCACTGCAACCCTACCAGCCCTGATGATCTTTGGAACCGCTTCAAGGAAAATCTCTGCGATGATCTGCGTCACCGCCTCACTCACGCACCGTTCAACATGCCTGACCCCACGGAGGAACAGGTACATGACTATGGTCTTCATCTCATTGATGGGGTGCTCCGCAAAAATGGCAAGTCTTTGGAAGCAATTCCTCAAATGCCAGTAGCTCGAATGGCAGAAAGATGGGGGGCCATGGAGGGCAACCAGCTCATCGCTGAGCAGTGTCAGTATGACCCGCAGGAGCTTCAGCAGATAGTGGATGAAGGAGTCCCTTTGCTTAATGTCGAGCAGAGGGTGGTCTATAATGCTGTGGTCGAGGATGCAATGAATCGTAATCAGCAAAGACCCGGACGCGCATACTTTGTCCATAGTGCAGGGGGATGCGGCAAGACGTATCTCTGCAAACTCATCGCTTCAAAACTCCATGCTGAAGGAAAGATTGTCCTCTGTGTGGCCTCCTCTGGAATTGCTTCCCTCCTCCTACCAGGCGGACGTACGGCTCATTCACGATTCAAAATCCCCATTCCCATTAACGAGGACAGCTCATGCAACATTAAAAAAGGAGATGTCGTCCATGAGCTTCTCAAGGAGACCTCCCTCATCATCTGCGATGAAATTCCGATGCTCCATCGTCATATTCTGGAGTGCCTTGACCGCACGTTGCGTGATCTTCTAAACAAAGAGGCTGATTTTGGGGGAATAACTGTGCTCTTCGGCAGAGACTTTAGACAGACCCTGCTGGTGGTGACCCATGGATCCAGGGAGCAGATAGTGGGCGCTACCCTTTGCAGATCTCAACTCTGGCGAAAGCTTCGTATCTTCCACCTCAAGAGAAATATGCGGCTTGGTCAAGACCCTGCCTCTGATGAATTTGCAAGGTGGCTCCTTGAGATTGGAGCTGGCGAGGGCACAAATGAAGACGGAACTGTGACCCTCCCTATTCATATGCACTGCCCCAACAATGATGTCCAGTCTCTCATCAACGCCCTATACTCTCCAGTTCTGCTCCCTGGGCAGCCTGCAGTGGATGATTCCTTCTTCCTGGAACGCACCATCCTCTCCGCAAAGAACACCGATGTGGATGAGATCAACACCACCATTCTTGAATCATTCCCTGGAGATAAAGCGGTCTTCACCAGCGCAGACTCGGTCAGCGAGAGGGAATACAATTATATCCCCACAGAGTTCCTTCATACCCTCACCCCATCAGGCTTCCCTTTGCACAAATTGGAGGTCAAAAAAGGTGTTCCCCTGATGCTGTTGCGCAACTTGAACCCCTCCGAGGGCCTCTATAATGGAACTCGCATGATCCTGCTGTCTTGGACCGTTCGCGTCCTCAAGTGTCGCATTCTTAGAGATGGAGTCAATGAAGCTCGCCAAGATGATCGGGACACGGTCCTAATCCCTCGCATGACCCTGGATGCCACATCTGAAGATAACCCCATTCCTCTCAAGCGTCGCCAATTCCCCGTTCGTGTCGCATTTGCTATGACCATCAACAAGGCGCAAGGTCAAAGCGTCAAGTGGGTTGGGCTTAATTTGCAGGACTCCCGTGTTCAGCCATGGACAGCTCTATGTTGCATTATCTCGCTGCACTCACCCAGATAGAGTGTTTGCTATCTTTCCTGAGAGTGAAGAGGGCTCAAAGACGACGAATGTAGTGTATACAGAAGTGCTTAGAAGAATTACGATTCCTGTTGGATGATTGATGTACATATGATGTACTTTTATATAGAGAACCGACTTGGATGTGATGTATCATGTAGTTTTAGTTGTGTCGAAATGCTGCTCAAAAATGTAATTGTTTTCAAAATGCACTATGATCATTAGTAAGGCAAAGTGCCGCAGGCACCTCGCAAAGGAGCTGCGAAGCGCTCCTTTGCCTTGCTGTGCCAAAGGCACAGCAAGTATTCAAGGTCAAGACTTAAGACACCCAAAGTAGGATGAAGCCGAAGGCCAGGAAGCCAAAAAAGAGCGCGAAGCGCTCTTTTTTTGCTTCCTGTGCCGAAGGCACAACGGGTGTGTGCTAGTGTTTTTCAATGAGTGCTGCCCTAACGGGCAGCGGACGCACGTGATGCCACGCGAGTTTCCAAATCGAGCTTTAAGCGAGGTAAGCGAAACCACATGGCGTTTAGCGAATCTTAGCGAATCTTAGCGAATCTAAGCGTATCTAAGCGAATCTAAGCGTATCTACGCGGTGCAAGCGGAAACCACGCGAGCGTCCGTCCCTTCCCGCCACCGTTCTCCCTTACTTTATAGATTTATAGATTGTTATCAACATCAGGCCACAGGATACGAGGAAGCCTCACCAAAGATCCTTCTAATACTTTCAAATAACACATTGTCCACCTCGCTGGCGGAGAAACAGGACATGCTTCCCGGATCGCAAGTTTCGCAACAGCCCACTGCGGCAGCAAAGAAATCAACTCTGATACCTGTGTTTACCTTCGAGGGTCACAAAGGTTCTAATCCATCCATATCCTACTTTCCAGACGGGAAGCGAATAATCAGTGGGTCGAGTGATAAGACCACTCGTCAATGGGACCCAGAAGCAGGGAAGGAAATCGAGAAATTGCGAGATGTTTGTAAGCATGCGGTACATGCTGTGGGGGTATCAAGGAATGGTCGATGGGTTGTCTCTGCAAGTGGAAATGTCAACAACGGGGAGCTCAAAGTCTGCGAGGTTGAGACAGGCGCCGTAAGAATATTTGAAGGTCACTTGAAGATCAACTGCATCGATATCTCCGGTGACAGCACATTGGTAGTGGGGGCAGAAGGTTACACAATGCGGATATGGAGTTTGGAAACAGGCGAACTAGTAGCTGGTCCGTTCAAAAGTGCCAGCTGGGTGGGCACTGTTCGATTCTCGCAAGACTCGAAGAAACTCGCAGTCTTATCGGGAAAATACCTCGAAGTGCGGGATATCCAATCGCAAAAATTGGATGCTCACACGGGAACCAAAGGGGGCTTTCCTGCAAATGTGCCAGTGTTTTGGACCGCCAAAGACACCATCGTAGCCGCATTCAGCTTTTCCTCTACACTCCAGATGATCTATGAATTTGACGCGTTTACGCTGAAGACTATCGGAGCCCCCTTTGAAGGACACACCAAAACTATCACTGGTCTAGCACTTTCACTTGACTGTGCTGTCCTTGCCAGTGCTTCCTACGACAACACCATCAAGTTTTGGGCATTCGAGTCTCACCAGCTCATCGCCTCATTCGACATCCAATATCCCTTCCACCTCGTCTTTTCACCCGACTCGCGCCAACTAGTTTACACCACTCAGCGCAACAAGAACATCTATTTATGCAACACTCCAATTGAGATTCACGATAGCATTCAGCCTCTACCACAAGTCAGAGTGCGCAATCAAGAACACTGCTATCGTTCATGCGCTAACATTTACTTGCAGATCAGTGCTCCTATTAACCTGCCCCCCCCTCACTGATGTACTGTTCCCTTTCTTTTGTTCGTTTACCCCACTCCATTAATACAATTTTCGCAGTCTGCCGCACTCACTCCCACTGCGAATCAATCCACCAGCGAGGCTCCACCAACCACGAATCAATCTATCAGCGCGGCCCCACCAAATGCACAATGGAGCCACTCTCCACAACTTCCTGGCGTCCGTCACGGATGGTTCGAATATGGGAATGGTGCACACGTCGGAACCTCTAATGACTCGGACATGCTGCAATGGCCTGCTGACATGCAGTTATCACCTGATAAAGCGTTAGGGCAACAGTACGAACAAGGATTCCAGCCACAACTCCAGGACACACCGCGTTACAACAAGGGACCCACAGCAGATCACTCAAGTACACATGTCCTGGCTCTTTCCCTTTCATCGCTGATACTATCTTCTACAGTAGGTTCACAGCTACCCCAGTTATCCCTCGACCCCCGCGACCTCATTCCCTCCTCTTCCCATGTGCATGCAGTCATCTACGATGACGAGCCTGACGATCTCCCCACTGGAGTAATGCTCCAAGACCTCTCAAAATATATCACCAAGGACGGAATCTATCCTGCTGCTCGTGGAGGGTTTGGGGAGATCTGGAAATGCACCATTTCGTGCACTGATCGTAGCTCGGTCAAAGTTTGTTTGCTGTCTTTCGGTTGTCCATTGGTCTCAAATAAATAATTTTGCAGGTCGCAGTGAAAGCATTTCAGCTGTACGTTGAAGAAGAACTTCCAGCGAAGACGAAAAAGATCAGGGCAAGTGTCTTACCGAAAGAATGAGTCTATTACTTAAATCACAGGGCGCCTCTTCGTAGAGGATAAAGCGTGAGCTCGGGATATCTGCAAACCTCAAGCACACAAATATCTTACCGATCTATGGTTATGCGCATGGCTTCAGCCCGCTTATAGCGATAGTCAGTCCTTGGGCGGTGAATGGTGACCTGTCGGACTATTTGAAGCGCAAGGGTGCGACTCTGACTCTCGTTCTACGATTACAGCTGGTCAGTCCCCTCTTCATATATGTTGGGTAGACCATAATGTTGATGGAAAACTTAGCTAAGAGATATTATAGCTGGTTTGCAGTATCGTACGTGATAGTCACTGTCACTGTCAGACTGAGCCGCAACTACTTTTCCTAGTCCACGCAAACAGTGTCATCCATGGTGACTTCACTAGTGTAGGTTTGATCTTCTCGATGATCCCGATCTTATTGAGGCGTGAGCTCCAGGTTAACGTGCTCATCCACGGTGATGGCACTGCGTGTATTGCTGACTTCGGTCTTTCCTTGATGTATTCCGAGGTCATAAATGTCTCTCAGGCTTCTTGGACTTCCGCCCTCCATGGCAATATACGATGGATGGCACCTGAGCTACTAGTACCAGGGGGAGAGGACGGACCTCTAATTCGTCCGAGCAAGCAGAGTGACATCTATTCGTTCGGTTGTATTATGTTGGAGGTACGCTTGGAGTACTCTCGATTCGTCAATGACATCATCAGCTCTGCCTTTAGGTCCTTACCAACAAAATCCCTTATCATTACCTTGTGAATAACAACACCGTCCTCATGAGCATAATTAGCTCGCAAAAGCCCTCCCGAGTTTATTATCCTGGGCTCCCTGGAAAGTACTGGTCGTTTATCGAGAAATGTTGGTCTACTAAACCTCGGGACCGTCCATCGACGGAGGAAGCTGATGTAGCGATCAGGGACATATATCTCGCTGTCCAGAGCTAATTGATTCTTGTACTAATCTTGCATTCAAACATGTACAACCAGATAGATAAACCTAGGTACACCTGTATAGTAAACGTAGACTCAATGCAGGATTTCTCTTCTAATATTGGAGCACAACAAGCTCTATGGTTCTAGTACAGTCCTTTGCGTGATCGTTTATGCAAGCAAGTGGGTCGAATGTGCCAGATATTCTGGGATTGGGATCGAGATGAGTCATCCAATGTTCTTTCAACCGCCTGCCGCCTTATCCTTTCACTCGATTCCCCAGCTCAACAACAGCATCTACTTATGCAACACTACCCCTGAGATCCTAGCTAGGATTCAGCCTGTACCACTGCACAGCCAACGCCTAATACTATTATCGTTCTTGTGCTAACATTTTCCTGCAGACCAGTGTTCCTACAGACCTACTTCTCACCGATGTACTCTTCTCTTTTATTCATTTATACCTTTCCATTAATCTTATTTTTCGGCCTGGCGCTCTTTCACACATCGCGAATTAACCCATCAGTGAGGCTCCGCTAAATGCCCAGCAGAGCCTCCCTTCTCACTCTCTACAACCTTCATCTGTCAGTTTTGCCCGTCATCACGCAGCCCAGTCTGGTGGTCGCAAAAGAAAGGGCCCTCATATTACCATCAGTCCCCTTGGCACTAATAACCAAATAATAGAACACGCACTGGCTCAAATACCAGGGCAACCCCCTACTGGACTACAAGCCCAACCCGGAGAGAGGTGGCGGACGGTCTGAATCATGGACCGACGGACACAACGGCACCTCTCGCATACAGCCTACCGACATGGGACCGCCGAATGACATGTGGCAGCGGCCTGCTGGCATCCAGTCCGAGTCATCGCCTGATAAGCAACAGGGGGCAACATTATGAACTAGGATTCGAGCCACCGCATCCGGAACCCACGGTAGATCTCACAAGTGCAATAACGCCTGTCGTAGTTTGGCGATGACAACGGACATGGCCGTGGCAGGGAACTGAAAAGCGAGCAGATTTAATGGACATGAGGCAGTGGGTGAAAACTGAACGCTGTGCAATACACAGGTGCCATGCTGAAGGGGCGTGTTAGGAAGTACAGGAAGTGATTGCGAGACGTACACATATTTAATATCCTCCCTCTTCCTCCAATTTGCTGGCATCTAGGTAACATCAAAGCAGCGGATTGTCAGTGTTGTCGAACTGACGGCTTTGGCAAGCAAAGTGTGCCAGCTGGCAATAGTTGGGCATCCCTCAAAATTACTATCAGCATCAGGCCACCGTGACAGGATACAAGATAGGCTCACCGACGGTCCTTCGAATAAGACATAGTCCTGATCTACTAAACCTCACCGGCGGAGGAACAGGACATGATTTCAGGATCGCGACGGCCCACTGCCTCAGTAAAGAAATCGACTTTGACACCCGTGTCGACTTTGGAGGGTCACAAAGTTTTTACACGATCCATATCCTACTTTCCAGATGGGAAGCGAATGATCAGCGGGTCAAGCGATAAGACCACTCGTCAATGGGACCTAGAAGCAGGCAAGGAAATTGAGGAGGCGCGAGATGTTCTTGAAGAGGAAGTACATGCTGTGGGGGTATCAATGGATGGTCAATGGGTTGTCTCTGCAGGTGGAAATGACAACACCGGGGAGTTCAAAGCCTGTGAGGTTGAGACGGGGACTGTGAGAAGATTTGAAGGCAACCCACACTGGATCGACTGCATTGATATCTCAGGGGACAGCACGTTACTGGCGGGGGCAGAAGGTTACACAGTACGAATATGGAGCTTGGAAACTGGCAAAACTGTAGCTGGTCCATTCAAAAGTGCTGGCTGGGTGAGCGCAGTCAGATTCTCACAAGTCTCGAAGAAACTCGCGGTCATATCATCGTGGGGAAAATGCCTTGAAGTGCGAGATGTCCAATCACAGAAATTGGATGTTCGCATCGGGAAACAAGGGAGCTCGATTTGTGTTGCGTATTTGCCAGTGTTTTGGACTGCAAGAGACACAACCATCGTAACCGCATTCAGCTTTGGGGTCAGGGCCCAAATCAAAAAGATCTATGAATTTGACGCGTCTACGCTGCAGACTGTTGGAGTCCCCTTTGAAGGACACACCGAAACCATTACTGGTCTAGCACTGTCGCTTGATTGTGCTTTCCTCGCCAGTGCTTCCTACGACAACACCATCAAGCTCTGGGCATTCGAGTCTCGCCTACTTCTGGCCTCGTTTGACATTCAATATCCCACTAGCCTCATCCTCTCACCCAACTCGCGCCAACTAGTTTACACCACCCTGTGCAACAACAGTATACACTTATGCAACACTCCCCCTGAGATCCTCGGTAGGATTCAACTCGCACAAGAAGTCAGAGTGCGCAGCCAACCCCGAATACTACTATGGTCCATGTGCTAACATTTTCTTACAGACAAGGGCTCCTGGAAACCTACCCCTCACTGATGTACTCTTCCCTTTCTTTTCTTCATTTACACCACTCCATTAATGCCACTTTTGCAGTTCGGCGCGCTCTCTCTCATCGGGAGTCAACCTATTTGTGAGGCACTACCAAATGCGCAACAAAGCCTCCCTTCCCACTCTCCCCTACCTCCCCTTGTCGATTTTGCCTGTCGTCTCGCAGAGTCCGAATCTTGGACCGACAGGCACACCGGAACCTCTCGCATGCAGTCTACCGAGATGCTACCGCTTCCTGACATGCGGCAGCAGTTGCCTACTCTTTCCCCTTCACTGCAGATACCCTCTTCTATAGTACGTTCACGGCTACCTCAATTACCTCCGGACCCCCGCGAGCTCCTTCCCTCTTCTTCCCATACGCATGCAGTCGTCTCCGCTCGTAATGACGAGCCTCACGATCTCCCCCCTGAATCAATGCTACAAGATCTCTCAAAATATATTACCAAGGATGGAGACTATCCTATTGCTCGTGGCGGGTTTGGGGAGATTTGGAAATGCACTTTGAACATCGATCGTAACTCGGTTAAAGTTCGTTTGCCGTCTTTTGTCGGTCCATGTATTTAAAATCAATAATTTTGCAGGTCGCAGTGAAAGCATTGCAGGTGTACATCGATGATCAACGTGGGGAAGCGAAGGCGAAAAAGATCAAGGCGAGTGTCTTACCGAAGAACTGAGTCTATTACTTATACCACAGTGCTCTTCATAGCGGATAAAGCGCGAACTTAGGATATGTGCCAACCTCAAGCACGCAAATATCTTACCAATTTATGGTTATACGCATGGCTTCGGTCCATTTATAGCATTAGTCAGTCCTTGGGCAGAGAATGGTAACCTGTCGGACTATTTGAAGCGTGAGGGTGAGGTTCTGACTCTCGTTCGACGATTCCAACTGGCGAGTCCTCTCTTCATGATTTGGGTAGGCAAGAGAACTGATGGAAAACTCAGCTAAGAGATATCATGGCTGGTCTGCAATATCGTATGTAAATCCTTACTATCAGTGCCAGACAGAGCTGTAACTACTCCTCATAGTTCACGCCAACAGTGTCATCCATGGTGACTTCAATGGGGTAAGTCCGTTCTTCTCGATAGTTTCAATTTAATTGAGACGCGAGCTCCAGCCTAACGTGCTCATCCGTGGTGATGGCACCGCATGTGTTGCCGACTTCGGTCTTTCCTTGATGTATTCCGATGTTATAAGCCCCTCTAAGGCTTCCTGGACATCCACGCTCAAAGGAAACACGCGATGGATGGCTCCTGAACTGCTTGTATTGGAACGGGAAGACGGAACTCCCACTCGTCCAAGCGAGCAGAGCGACATCTATTCGTTCGGCGGTATCATGTTGCAGGTACGTCTGGAGTACTTTCAACTTGTCAATAACACCATTTGCTTTGCCTTTAGGTCCTCACCAACAAAACTCCATATTATTACCTTCCGAATGATGCAGCCATCGTCCTATGTATAGCTAGATCAGAAACGCCTTTCCGATCACGTTATCCCGAGCTTCCTGAAAAATACTGGACGTTTATCGAGCAATGTTGGTCTACTAATCCTCGGGACCGCCCATCGACGGAGGGAGCTGATGTGACAATCAGGAATGAATTTTACTCGCTGTCCAGAGCTCGTTGATTCTTGCACTTGTCTTGTATCCAAACACATGCTTACAATACAGCCAGATAGATGAACACAGTTACAGTAAACGTAGGCTCACTCCAATATTTCTGTCGTAATATCGGAACACAACAATGCACTAGCTAGGTAGTTCCTAGTACCAGACACTACTAGTACTGCTGGCCTCCCCACAGCAAACCTCAAGCGAAAGATTTTCCTCTACAAGTCTGTTCACCGCTTCACTGATTATCGTGATGATTGATTAGTTCCTAGTACAATACACCCAGATCGCGCGAGTTTCTTCCCAGAAAGTAATATATCTTACCGTCCGAGATGCGGACCACAATAAGCTCGAGAAATACCAAGTATGTTGGAAAACCAGATAGCCGTGCTCTCTTAGTCCACCTGGAAACTGATGCACAACAGTCAATGGTACAACCTGCGGTATGGGAAGTACATTGTGACAATACACGAGCTCTCCAATAATGCATGGGTATATATATCCCTCCCAAATATTCAACTATTTCTTTCCCTTCCTTTTAGCGGACCCCTTCTGCGACGTAGTTGTCGTACTCGATGAGACTGCGTGCTCTGGGACTGCAGGTGCAGAAGCAGGCTTGGGTGCAGGCTTAGCAGCTCTCTGAGGAGGCGAAGGCTTATGCAAAAAGTTGATGAAAAAAGTCGCAATACCTCCACTCATCATGTACATGAGCCATTTCGGCACACGAACAAGAGCGCCGTAGACTATGGACAGAATTTGTGCCAAGTAGTCTAAAATATATTCACTGCAAATGAGCGGTAAGCGCCAGTGGGATACTCGAATCAGACAAATCCTACCGTTCACCACCGGGACCATAGATGGATTTCCATGGCTCCTTGATGTTCCACCCCTCCTCCTTGAGAAATTGGTGTAGGATTTCGTCGGTCAGCCTTATCTGACCGGCTTTGTAAAAACGCAAAGTCTGCCCTCGGTCTTTCAATACAACAAGGTAAGGGGCGCTGATAAATGGTCAAAGGCACGAACATATACAAAAATGTTCAATACTCACGACCAGACAGCCCATTTAGTGGTGATGCTCGTAACATTTAGATAGTCAATTCGTCCAAAGCGCACATGAGGGAGCCCTCCTTTATCCAGGGTATAATTATACGTGGCATCGAAAACATGGTCTACGAACTTCGAGACGCCTTCTGGCTGTCCCGCGGTGACAGTTCTGGTGAGGATACGTTAATTGATGGACTATCAAATACGATATACACACATTATGAGAAACCAAACTCGTTCTTTCTCCTCCTCGGGAGTCAGTGTCTCGTTTACGATCATTTCTGCATAGTTCTCATCTGTGATGAGAGGTATCCGCTCATCCCAAGTCGCAGATGGAGTTCCAGTAATGTTGAGACCAGTGAGCGAGGATATAGCGCCTAAAGGCCCTAAAGTCACGATGCTGTCCAGAAATGACATCTTCCCTGGCCCATGTTGCGTTGCAGGGGTGGATGGGGAATGTGGGGCGTTTGTTGATGAGGGAGTTTGACTTGGGACGGGTTGTCCTGGGGTCCATCCAGCCGAAAAGTATTGAGCATTGACTAGGCCTGTGAGTGATAGAAAACTAGCAACGTATGCCAAAGACCTCATCTCTCAAAATAAGTAAGTTCGGGTAGTAATGGAACAAAAAGAAGTACTACTAATACTCCAGTAGTTACATAAGGTCGAGAGTGTTTATAGTATATTATTATTCTCATGCCCACCTCACCATGACAAGGTCATTTCACATGAACTGTCACTATCCATTCCTTGCTATCATGCTTATTTATCGCAGGCAAAAACCGCAGTGGCCTGGAACGCACGCACACGTGTAACATTGTGCCAAGCGTGGATGGGTCTCCGACTGCGTCCGCCCCGGTTCTTAAAAACAGTCACCTCTGTCAGCTACTAGTAGCTGGTGCGTATTCGTGTACAAAACTGACTACAAAAGCGTATATGGCTTGCACGCCATGCGGCGCAATATGCCCGCAGGCTCTTCCGAGCCCGTTCGGCGCCCTTGTCCCATCCTATCCACGCCTGATGCTGAATTACTCAAACGAGATGAGTCACTGGAAGCTTACTTACGATTTCGAAGAAGAAGTTGAAGTCATGACTCGTCTTGCGGATTAGTCTTCCTAGACGAATGAGGATAGTCCAGCTGGGTTATCGAGTCTCAAAGTACACTCGTGTCTTGCTGCCGCTAGGAAATTGGACATCTCATCTCATAGAGAATTTCATTCAGATTCATATCCAAGTGTCAAGTGACCTAGTGACAATAGGTATAGACCTGACCACTTGTTGGTCTTCAGTGATGAGGAACTGGTGAGGTCTAAGACCCTTTTCGGTATATATACTGACGAAGAGGTTATTCGGTACCTGGATTCTGTGGTGATCTCGCCCAGTTTCTAAGGCAAGCCCTAATACACTTGCGCCATGACGGGGAAACGTCAGTTGCACATCACTGGAGGCGAAGGAAAAATTATCTTGTTCGCGAATTCTGCGACGACCTAATTCACTATGTAGGCGAATTGAGTCTCCCGTAATCAGATAGAAGGAAGGCAGTCGTGTCTTTATGGGGCAAGTACTTTTGCCTTCTGATCATCATGACGAATCTGATACAAATGATGAATTTCTCTTACACGACGGTGTAAGTGCGGACTTTGCGTAAGAGTTAAAATTTGAGGAATTGCACCCGAAAGTTTGAACCCGCAAGGCTGTCGTGCACTTTCTTGTCGTAGTTCCAGACGCTGGTTATGCCGTCCTGTAAATGCGGAAGGTTCATATGTATTATGTACGGATTTGTGAGACTTACGGGAGTAACAACATGATGAGTGCGCAGGCACCATATATGAATATATGACTGCGCGCCCAGGCCTCTGACAGTACTCAGTACTCCGAGTCGGCTTCAAAAACACCTCGAATCCTCGAGTTCCAAATTTAAGCAACGTTACCAAAACGTTACTCACATACTACCATACAGCAACGAGCGACCAGCAAGTCTTGCGACATAAATGTCAATCCGGAGGTGTTTGCGAGGCACGCTATTTTGTGCCATGTCATTTCTGGCTCTCGTGAGCCAACTAGTGAAGGCTGCTCCAACTGAAGGTATAGCACAGACCAACCACTCTTTGACAATTCTCATGTAGAAGACATACAGTTCCCTCAGCAGCCTCTTTCTATGTTCCTTACCTCCCAGGCCTGCACCAAGATACAACACACCCATTACACATATACGCTGGACACATTCTTTCAGATCCCGATGCAAATTCAGCAGCCAGCACGGACGTTCTCGCCCATCTATTCTTCGTGATGGTAAAGGCTCGTAAGTCAGCCGATAAGGAACGGCTGATGTTCTGGTTTAATGTGCGTGTCATATGCCGCAGTGGTATGCAGCAAACTGAATGCAATAGGGTGGACCGGGATGTTCCTCATTTGACGGGCTGATGATGGAAGTTGGACCTTGGAGAGTTGATGGAGAGGGCGGCTTTAAAACTGTAGATGGGGGCTGGGAGGAGTACACTACTATGGTATATGGTGAGTCTATTGGTTTCTTGTATCGACTAAGTGCAACCAAGTGATTTTTTCTCCTTTCTCAGTGGATCAACCTGCTGGAACGGGTCTTTCGTATACTAGCACGAATCACTATGTGCACAGTCTACAACAGGTACGTGTTGAGACATATGAGCCTAATGCTAGCCAACTTAGTGGTTATGCCATCTCAGTCGACTGATCAACTCATGGAATTTCTGCGCTCATTCTATAAAGTATTTCCTGAATACGAAACTGTAGATGTGCGTGACTTTGTTCATCCCGGAGCTCACCTGACGGCGGCTTGCAGACATATCTGGGCGGCGAGAGCTATGCTGGACAATATATTCCGTACTTCGGTATAGCAGCCCTGAATTACTTCCTGTTGAGTGACGCTGACCCTTTTGAACAGCGGATGCTATTCTCTCATCAGAACTTAAAATGCCCTTGCGCGGAGTTGCAATCGGCAATGGCTGGATAGATGCTCGCAATCAATACCCTGCATACCTAGACTACGCCGTGACGCATGGACTTGTCGACGAGAACTCGCAGGTGAGTAATCTAATCATCTCAAGAGCTCTGCTCGCACCGAGACTGACATGATCCACAGCACTACAAAGACAGTAAAGAGGCGACGAACAGATGCATGGCAAAGTTCAGGGACGCCACTATAGAACCCATTCATCTCGTTCAATGCGAGGAGTTACTGACGTTTATCCTCAAAAGCAAGTCGCGAATGTGAGTAACGCTCCTAAAAACTTGTCGAATCTTGGTTTTACTATTACAACAGTGTCGATGGACAACCAAAATGCGTGAACATCTATGATGTCCGGTTGGAAGATGATGACCCTTTCTGCGGTATGCAGTGGCCTCCGGACTTGAAAAATATTACAACTTACCTTTCTGTCTGTCCTCTCTCGACGAGTCATCCTTACTGTCTGATGAATTTTTAATTATTTTCAGCGCAGAGATGTCATTAGGGCGTTCCATGCCGAGGCGAAATCTGAGAACTGGGTCGAATGTATTGGACGGGTCAGCATTGAGATGCATGACTACCTGTCTGCATCATCTGTCACGCTCCTTCCTTCAGTCCTAGAAAAAATTCCCGTTTTATTGTTCGCTGGTGATCAAGATTTTATCTGCAATTACATGGGTATCGAGAACATGATCAAGTCTATGACGTGGAATGGAGAAAAGGGGCTAGGGGTGGGTGCTTCCTCATTTCCAGGGCTTTGGAACCGACCACCACTTCAGACAGTACAAACCAAATCATGGACGGTCGACGGTATGCCAGCAGGGACCTGGGTTTCGTCACGAAACCTCACGTATGCCAAGGTATGTTGTGTACTACGCCCAAGGCACTTTACTCATGACGCCACAGCTCTTTAACGCATCCCACATGGCGCCATACGACGTTCCTGACATTGCGCATGACATGATCTTGCGATTCATGGGGATGAATTTCTCTGCCATCGTTGACGGGTCCGCACGTATACCAAGCGCAGTTGGGGACGACATCAAACCGATATTTATGGATAGCGATAATGTGCCGTTGTCATCGCCATTGCCCGGCAAGACGCCCGAGCAAACTAAGGCGCAGTGGGATGGTGATAATATATTTTTCTTGCGTACGGAAACGAGTGCTAACTCAGTACTATTTTCAGCCTATTATAATGCAGGCTCAGTGGTCCTTATCTTCCTTCTTCTGGCTATTGCCATTGGCCTTTGCATATGGTGTCGTTTGCGTCGTCGACCAGTGCGCTTATCGAAGATTCCTCAATCGGAAGAAAACATCCCGTTGAACGGATATGATGATGAACAGGCGCACCGACAACGCAAAGGAAAGCAACGGGCTCTTGAGGACGAGGATGGGACGGCTATCTTTGATGTTGGAGAGGACGAAGAGGGGTATATCAGTGATGATGTGCGGAAAGAGAGAATGGACTAGGTAATCTATTCTAGCATTCGCTCAGAGCACATTTGTCGTTTGACATGTCAGACCTCGGGTCAGGACAATTATCTTGCGAACACAGCGAACATTGGCTCATGAAGTGTGGCATCTTGCTGGTACTTATTTTTTTGCCATTTACGTAAGGTATCACGGCGCTTTTGGACTACGCTCGGCCACTCACTTCCGGTTCGAAGCATTTGGCGTTGAAGTACGATTAGACATTGAATACATTGTGACTGATCATGTTACAATACTCTCTGAACCAACACTGTTTCTGTTGTTTATAACCGCATTGTGAATTTGTTGGAAACACGTCGCGTGGCATCATGATTGAGCTGAACATACATATTCTTGCTCTCTGCCAGCTCGAAGTTGCGTCATGAGTGTAGTTCTTCGTTATATATTTCGAAAGATCGTCGTCGTGCAGTAGGAAGCTCGTAGTCTCCTAGGTGCTTGCCACAGTAAAAGGTGGTCGTCAATAATGGCAGCGAGCATTCATATTATCGCCGAGGCGGATGATGTGAACAGAGTACTTGAAAAGTGGCATTCCTTGGAGTGAACTCGTTCATGTCTTGCGTTGAAAATGCATGAATAACTTGTGCCCAAGCAAGTAGATTTGATGGTGAGGGTAAAAAATAGACGCCTATGCACAGGCACCATGCCGAAGGCCGCGTGAGCAAGTACAGGAAGGGGTTGCGAGACACGAACATTCAATCATCTGGTTTTCTCGCTCTTCTCCCAAATTGCCAGCCTCTAGGTAACATCAAATCAATGTGAACTTTCAGCGTTAACAAACTAACGATGATCTCAGCTTCAGCAAGCAAAGTGTGGAAGCACTCTAGCATCAGTTAGGAACCACTATCTACGTCGGGACACAGGATACGAGAAAGCCTCACCGACGGTCCTTCGACCCCCGTACTGCTTTTCTGGGCTCTCTGGTAGGCCAGCGATGGCTTCGAGATCATCAGAGCTTGTTGGGCCAGCAAATGAGTTGACTCTGACACCCGTGTGGACCTTGGAGGGTCACGAAGATGCTATCGCATCCATATCCTATTTTCCAGATGGGAAACGAATGGTCAGCGGGTCAGACGATAAAACCATTCGTCAATGGGACCTAGAAGCGGGAAGAGAAATTGAGGAGACGCATGTTTGTGCGCAGGAAGTACGTGCTGTGGCGGTGTCAAAGGATGGTCGATGGGTGGTCTCCGCAGGTGGGGATTTCCGATGCGGGGAGCTCAAAGTTTGTGGGGTTGGAACGGGGACTGTGAGAACATTTGAAGGTTATTCATGGAGCATCAACTCCATCGATATCTCTGAGGACAGCACGTTACTGGCAGCGGCAGAAGGTTACACAGTGCGGATATGGAACTTGGAAACAGGCAAACTGGTGGCCGATCCATTCATAGTGAGTGCCGGCTGGGTGGGCGCAGTTCGATTCTCGCAAAACTCAAAGAAGCTCGCGGTCATATCATGGTGGGGAAAATACCTTGAAGTATGGGATGTTCAATCACGGAAATTGGATGTTCACGCGGGGACTCGAACACCAGGTCCCTATGGGTCGAATTATTATACTGCATATGTGCCAGTGTTTTGGACTGCAAGAGACACAACCATCGTAGCCGCATTCAACTTCGAAGTCAGGGCCCCAATCAAGACGATCTATGAATTTGATGCCTCTACCCTGGAGACTATTGGAATCCCTTTCGAAGGACACACTAAAACCATCACCGGTCTAGCGTTGTCACTTGATCGTGCTCTCCTCGCCAGTGCTTCTGATGACAATACCATCAAGCTCTGGGCGTTCGAGTCCCGCCAGCTACTCGCCTCATTCAATATTCTTTCTACCGCCAGCCACCTTATCCTCTCACCCGACTCGCGCCAACTAGTTTACACAACCCTGGACAATAACAACATCTACTTATGCAACACTCCGATTGAGATCCCCGCTAGGATTCAACCTATACCACAAGTGAGAGTGCGCAGTCAACCCTGAACATTATATACTGACATCTTCTTGCAGACTAGTGCTCCTAGAAGCCTACCCCTTCATGATGTACTCGTGCCTTTCTTTTGTTCATTTATACCCTTTACTAATACCATTTTTTAAAGTCTGGCGCTCTCTCTCTCGCCGCAAATCAATCCACTAGTGAGTGCCCGCTGAACGTACAACAGAGCCTTTCTTCCCACTCTCTACAACCCGGTTTCGCCCATCGTCAGTCCGAATTCTGGACTGACAGATACACCGGATCCTCTCGTATACAGCCTACTGAGGTGCGACTGCTTACTGACATGTGGCAGTGACCTGCTAACGTGCAGCTGTCGCCTGATAAGACGTTGGGGCAACATTATGAACTAGGATTCCAGCCACTGCGCCAGGACATACTACATTCCAATGGACGTCCCACAGCAAATCTCCCAAGTAGACCTTCCATGGCTTTTCCCCCTGTGTCGCATATACTCTCTTCTACAGTAGGTTCATGGCTACCCCAGTTATGCCATGACCCCCGTGAACTCCTTCCCTCCTCGTCAGTTCTCTCCCTCCATAGTGACGAGCCTGATGATGTTCCCACTGAAGTCGTGCTCCAAGACCTCTCAAAATATATTACCAAAGATGGAGAATATGCTGTTGCTCGTGGCGGGTTCGGAGAGATCTGGAAATGCACTTTGAACATAAATCGTAGCTCGGTCAAAGTTTGTTTACCGTCTTTTGATTGTCCATCTCTATCCAAAATTAATAATTTTGCAGGTTGCAGTGAAAGCATTGCATGTATATGCTGACGATCAACTTGGGCCAGCAAAGGCGAAAAAGATCAAGGCGAGTGTTTTACTGAAGAACTGAGTCTATTGCTTACACACAGACACCACTTCGTAGAGGATAAAGCGTGAACTCAGAATATGCGCCAACCTCAAGCACGCGAATATCCTACCAATTTATGGTTACACGCATGGCTTTGGTCCATTTATAGCGTTAGTCAGTCCTTGGGCAGAAAATGGTAACTTGTCGGACTATTTGAAGCGCGAGGGTGCGGTTCTGACTCTCGTTCGACGATTCCAGCTAGCAAGTCCTCTCTTCATGATTTGGGTAGGCAATAGAACTGATGGAAAACTTAGCTAAGAGATATCATAGCTGGTCTGCAATATCGTATGTAAATCCTTACTGTCAGTGCCAGACAGAGCTGTAACTACTCCTCATAGTTCACGCCAACAGTGTCATCCATGGAGACTTCAATGGGGTAAGTCTGTTCTTCTCGACAGTTTCCATTTCGTTGAGACGCGAGCTCCAGCCTAATGTGCTCATCCATGGTGATGGCACTGCATGTTTAGCTGACTTCGGTCTTTCCTTGATGTATTCCGAGGTCATAAGCGCTTCTCAGGCATCCTGGACGTCCACGCCCAAAGGAAACATGCGATGGATGGCTCCTGAGCTACTTGTACAAGAAAAGGAGGATGGACCTCCAATTCGTCCGAGCGAGCAGAGCGACATTTTTTCGTTTGGTGGTATCATGTTGCAGGTACGTCTGGAGTACTCTCGACTTGTCCATAATATCATTAGCTCTGCCTTCAGGTCCTTACCAACAAAATTCCTTATTATTACCTCCCAAATGTCGGTGCAGTCGTCCTATGCATAGCTAAGTCAGAAACGCCCTCCCGATCTCGTTATCCTGAACTTCCTGAACAATACTGGACATTTATCGAGCAATGTTGGTCTACTGATCCTCAGGCCCGCCCATCGACGGAGGGAGTTGATGTTACGATCAGGAATGAATTTTACTCGCTGTCCAGAGCCACACCAGCAAGCGTGTCGAAAGGTGAAAATCTGTCGCAATCATGATGCTCACGAGTCACAACGCCGCATGTGCCACCACTGCCTACCAGCGGTTGCGATCGTCATGATGGGCGTGGATAAAAAGACTTGAAAAAGGGACACGAACATGAAATACAGCATGTTGTAGAAGAACACAAACTTCATGAGTCGAGGAGTCCCCCAACGACAAAGGGACCCCTAGGTAGAGGGTGAGAGCGAAGATGTTGGTTGGGCGGTGTTTGGGTCGGAGTTAGCAGAGCAAAGCAGCAGGAGGCAGCAACAAATAGCGAAGCCTCTGGTATAGACCACTCCAGTACTCACTCAAATCAATCTATAGCATGTAGGAAGGACAAGCATTTGGTGTTGAAGTACAATCAGACATCGAATAGATTGTGATTAATCATGTTGTAATACCCTTTGAATTCAAGTGTATTCTGAAGCTAGAAGTAACGAGTCAGGTAACATGATGACTGTTGTGATATAGGCTTAGCGTGGGCGAGAAAGGAGAACTTCATGGATCTGGAGGACTTCCAGCATCTGTCGAACTTGATTTGAGATAATTGGAATCAGCATGAAAAAGGCTAGTAATCGACGTTGTATCAATCAAAAGAATCACGTCATTACTTGTGTTCGATGAGAAATGTTTGTGGAGGACAAAATTCAAGGTATCCTGGGAAACAAGGAAGAGCACTAGAATAGCCATCTCATTTATCCCGCCATCGGTACTCTGCAGTACTTGTGGCGCGCACTAGATTGCGGGAACCTTGTGCCATGTTCTTCTTGCTGCAGCCTGCAACCACGATGATAGTGGACGACTTGAAATTCAAGCTCGATAGCAGTTATAGGACTGGCATGGAACAAAATTGTACACTCGACATCACTACAACGGGATCATTGGCAAGTAGCACTAGAAATATTGATTTAGCAACTACTAGGGACCATCAAGGCTGAAAACTCACACATCTCGGCGATTCGACCAGTGTTCTCCATGAGCCATGCGACTCAAATCAATATCTAGCCCAATGGGTATCATTAATACAAGCCCAAGAGAATAAAATGGTTCTGCTCGGGAAGCGGGCGGTACCCAGCAAAGCAGCCGACGACAGGCTCCTGCTATCCATCCACCATCTTCTAGCACGACAAGGGTTGGATTAAGATGAGAGGTGCCTTCGAGTATCTTAGCAGGGTTTTGCGGTGCATATTCAAAGCGTGGTGGGAAGCAAATAGTGCGATTGTTCCGAGTGTCGGTCAACATGATAGTTGCCAGTTTGCAAGGTGTGGTGGGACGTCTGTCTAAAGAGAATGCAAAGGAGTAAATCTCAGTGTGCTCCTGAAATTGCGGTTCTATCGTTGGACTCCACAGCTGGACAGTGGAATCCCAAGAACTAGACACAAGGCGAGTGCCATCGGGGGAGAACGAGACTGACGAAATTGGATAAATGTGCTCTCGGAAGGGCTCACCCGATGGCAGCCCTGTTCCTGCATCCCACAGCCGGCAGGGTAATCTGAAGAACCAGACACAATGGGAGCGCCATCGGGCGAGAACAAGACTGACCACACTAGATGGGTGTGCCCACTGATCACAGTCAGAATATTAGCCGTCCAGTTCACAAGACGTCCATGCATCAGACGAAGAGTATTCGGAAACCTTGCAGTAAAATTTGCAGCTATCGTAGACCTGATGGGGGGAAATGGCCGTGCTGATACAGATGCGGCGGGCTGTGAAAAATCATGCCACCAAAAACCTGGACGAATCTTTGGACACCCATTGCAGTGGACAAAACGTTTTCATATCCGGATTGGCCCTGTGTTTGTGCATAAGCAATTCTTCAGGCTGAACTTTTAAAGTTGTAATATAGAAAGCGGGAGTGACAACGTCTTACAGCTTCAGAAGAACGAGTACACACTTCCGAATCCCGACTCACTAGTCTAGCATTCCGACGCACGGTTAACGACTAGCAACCTCGACCTTACCTTCTGAAACTTTGGATATATATGCCTGTAGAACCAGCTTTGAAACATCCAGTGACTCGGAGTCACCAGTCCAAGTATGACGAGGTTCCCCCAGAACTGCACCGAGCTATGCTGCGGCTCAACTTCCCGTCCTCGTACGTGGTTGTCGGTGCGTACCGACTCTTCACCGATAGGTCACTCTATGGCCCTGCGTGGGATAAATGCCGCAACGGCGCCCGACGAGGGCTAATATGTGGTTTTGCCTGGGTGAGTCGAAAATTCAATTACCCTACGCACACATGCTCATCACCTTCCTGCCAGATTTGCGCGTCATACAGCATCCAGCGCCGCATCATCAAAACAGTCATCACGAACCCCTCCTCCATCTTCTCCGTGCGCTACATAACACGATTCGAAGAAACCGCAGGCGACCTATCTCATGAGACGTTTCTAGGGTTCAACTTGCCCTTTAGCATATCCACATGTGCACCTGCTCATCCGCTTTTCACGTTTGGACACTAATCGTGTACTTATCCTACCAGACGTCACGATACTCTTGGTAGGATCGCAAGTTACCAGCATCATCAGCTTTTTTGTTGCTCGCAATATCCGCGTTGTCCGCCGACGTGTCTGGGACCAAACAGTAGCCTCGCGCGGCAAGGGGCCCGATTTCTGGCAGCCATATGTTGAAGAATGGGATTCCCCACCTGTTGTCAACGAACGTCGGGGTCGTCTTGACAGGATGTTCAAGATGTGGTTCTGGAAGATGATCATACAGAAAGGTGACCATGTGTTCTAAGGTGTTCACAGAGCTATCCTCTGAGGCGTTACATTTTTAGTCATCTTACTTCCGCTTTCACTGTATCCATTTGTCGGCACATTTATCGCTGCGGCTTTCAAAGGCTTGAGCACCGCTCAGGATTTGCACAAGCCAGTAAGCCCTCATTGTCATCTTCTCCTGGTCAATACTAACAGCTGCGGTAAGTACTTCTCCGCAAAGAAGATGACGGCCCATCAAGAAGCTGTATTTATTGAGGAGCGTAAATGGGATTACCGAAGTATGCACGACATCTCATTAATTGCGTGTTTACTCACGTCGCGATCAGTGTTCGGTTTCGTCGCTGCGCTACTTGAGGGTCTCCCAATCGTCGGTCTTGTTTTCAAAGTATCAAATCGCATCGGAGCTGCTATGTGGGCTCATGGTATGTTTTTCACCACTTTTCACCCTCATACATTCTAGTATTTTCTTCAGATTTGGAAAAGCGTCAGCATTACGTTGCAGCGCAACGTCTTACGTCCGTTAGGTCGTAGCACAGGGTTTGAAGTTGTCCAGATGTAGATTTTGCTAGCTGTTGTCATGCCATTTTGTAACATATACTAGACTTGCGCCGATCTGTTGGCATCCGAAGCGCCAGAGTCGAAGAAGACCGAGAGACCCGATAGGACAGGCACGAGATGACGAGTAGGAAATGACAAGGAGCAGGTACGAGCGCAAGTCATTGGTCGAGGGAGGTCGAGAACGGAAGGAACAGGGAGTACCTGTTGACGTCGGGACCGAAATGGTCCAAAGTAAATTTCACCTTCAAAATAATCGAGAGCGCTTACCGTATTAATACCAGCGCCCAAACGTTACGAGCGTCTCAGTTCTTTCCAGAAACTGAGACGTGAGTCTATACCTTTATCGTTATTGTTACACCTAACTGACTCAGCGTAGTTATTCTTACCTGTTAGATCGTTTTCTATCCCGCTCTTCCTCTAATCTCTAGACGATCTTCTTGAGATCCAATGTATTTTATTGTATTCAAAACGACGGTATTTTGATGACTATAAAATTGGTAGTCCCGAACGAGAGCGTCGGGACGTGACATCACGCCCCGTTACTCACTTTGTTGAGCTTGAAATCTGGAGAGAGCCGCATGACCATCATTTGTTGAAACTGTCGACATGTCTGGCGAACAAGCGATCTGCTGCCGATATGCATCGTAGTATTGCCAATGCAGCAGGTGCGCCAAATGATGCTACTGTCTCCCCTTCAAGCTACGGGCTGCACTCAACCATATTTCGATGTATTAATACAAAATTACTACAGGGCTTGCGCTTGCCAAGTTTGATTTCATTGTGAACGTTACTAGTAAGCCATGACTATGTTGATGTAAAATCTCATGTCTGCAACTCTCCGATAATGACAGCATCTGCATAGCTCCCCGCTTCCAACTTATCTGGGCCACCTTCCCTTTTTGTTGGTAGTTGCACAAGGCCGTTCGCTCCGCTCAGGCTTGCAACTCGACTCGACCTCTGGCCACCTGTACTCGTTGCTCGCAAACCTTCCTCCCCAGCTTTCACAATCACACGATGGAATTCAACACGAGTGTCCAGTCGCATAGCATCCCCCAGCTACCATATCGTTTAATTCTCAAGAGAAAACTTCTTGAAGGCGTCGAGTTATACGTACCTTCACACGTACACGGGGAAGGTGGCATCTTTCACCAGGCCATCCGCCAAGCTTCCGCAACGCTGGTATGACAAAGACATAGAACGTGACCAG
This sequence comes from Suillus bovinus, assembly GCF_016758785.1. Taxonomy (NCBI): domain Eukaryota; kingdom Fungi; phylum Basidiomycota; class Agaricomycetes; order Boletales; family Suillaceae; genus Suillus; species Suillus bovinus. Next base: position 125,916 of record NW_024542115.1, on the reverse strand, counting down.
GGCAGATGCAGGATTACCAGGGAGAGCAAACATAAATTTCCTTTCGTGTTCTCCCTGCGCTGTCGGGATACTTGCAAACGTAGTTGGCTTTCCAGGTTTCATCGACACCCGTCCAAAGTGGATCGTACCCCCGAACTGACGTTCGATTACAGGCTTGAGGAGGTCGCTTGCCCCCATGGATGTCCCGCCTGTCGTGAGTAAAAGGTCGGCACTTTCGAGACCTTTCTTTATTGCTTTTACATGTGAGTTGATGCTAGAGCCGAATCAGATGACAGTGTTGAAAAAAAAAATAAAGCCTCATACTCGTCGGCAACAATTCCAAGATCAACAACACTATATCCCATTCCTTCGAGGGCTGCCTGTAGTGAGGGCCGGTTTGTATCCCAAATGCCTCCCCAGCCATCAGAAGGAAGTGGTTTAGGAGATTGGAGGTCTAGAAGCTCGTTTCCTGTACTCAGAATAGCGACGACAGGCTTGCGATGCACCTTGACCTGATACCAGTTCATCTCTGCACTGACACATGCCTATTCCTCGACATACCTCTTTTCGCCCGACAAACGTTAGGGTCCCAACTTCGCCTCCGAGACTTGTTAGGACCTCGCCTCTCTGAAGCACAAGGTCACCCCTGAGCACATCAGAGCCTGGTTCTCGGATATTGTCACCTGGTGGGACCTGGACAAGTGTTTTCACCTCTTTTTCTTCTTCATCCTGTCCATTAGCATCTTTAGCGGTGGATGATAGCTCAGTGTCTTCAACCATGATCACTGTATCAGTTCCTGCTGGGAGGGGCCCTCCTGTGTTAATACGAAAAATTGATCCCTCAGGAAGAACATCGGCCAATGCGTGAGTTCTTGACGTTAAAACCTTGTACATTCCAGGAGGATCAGACGCTAACGGGTACATCAGTATAGCCCGTCATATGCGACAGATATGAAAACCAACAGCGAAGCGCATATCCATCTACGCTGGTGGTCTTGGATGAAGGAACATTTTGCGGAGCATAGACGTCTTCGCCGAGAATGTTACCAGCCAGTGCAGGTGTCACCTGTTGATATTGAGCATGTACTCGATGTGTCCTAGCCTTCACTGACGGGAAGAGATACCACGCCCAGTGGTTGTATTTCATTCACGATTATATTCAGAGCGTCCTCGAGGGATATCTGCGGATATGGTGAAACGCGATGGCGAGCATGAACTGTTGATTTGATGATCGCATAAATATGCGGACGAAGTATTGAATAAAGACATACCAGGTAAAGAAGGATCATGGGATAAAATTGACCGAGGCTGAGGCACGTGGTGATCATGATGATGATGATGATGGTGCGGAACTCCACCATGTCCCGAGCCCATAGCAGCATGCACCTGCTTGCCAGTTCCCCCTCTGATGAGATCGATGGCATGTTCAATGAACCCATTTGCAAAAAGAGCCTCCAGGTTTTCTTTGACTGCCTTCACACTACCAGGCAGTGTGACGACAAGAGTATTTTTTATTGTACCTGCGACAGGTCGAGATAGTGCTGCTAGCGGAGTGCGCTTCAACGACTCGGCTAGCAGTAAATGAACGATTCCTGCTGCCTCACGCTCCAATAAAGGGGCGATAGCCTGAAATGGAGGAAGTCAGTGCCTGCGAAAGCGATATGAATGGTATCTCTACTTCAGGTGTCCGATCGCGCACGCCGAATCCTGTGCCCCCCGTGGAGATGATCCAGTCAACAGTATTTTCGTCGTCATAACACCAGTTTTTCACTGTCTCCCTTATTTGACGTTCATCATCTGGAAGAATCGTCGAGCGTACGCAGCCATGCCCCCGTTGCCGAACGATGTCTTGGATCGTTGGACCTGATCTGTCTGCAGCTGCGTCCAGTGACGCTGTGTCGCTGACTGACAGGTTTTGACAGTTAGTTTTACCTCTCGGGGATATGAAGTTAACAGCACCCTGACCTGTGATAACGCCAACCTTGATTGCGCTCATGGATGTTCGAGGGTGATGAGCGCGGCGCTAACTCACGGTATCCAATTTTATCTTATCAGAGGGTTTCCGAGTGTTCTGATTAAGGATTTGCCCCTTGAAGCTCCTCCATGCGCTCTAACAAGATTTGCAGGAACGAGATCGTGACAGTATAAGGCTAGTACTGGCTAGTACGTACTGACCAGGGCCTTGAACTATGCAAAAGTACCTCATTGGGGCTTCGAGCGCTCCGCGATTATGTTCTATCGTGATGTTCGATGCCACAGATTTCAAAAATTACATAAAGTCAGTAGTTACATCCGCAACCATGATGAGATTCAATGCAAGCCAAAACATCCGTACCATGTACAACAGATAGTATTGGTACAAGTAGGCTATCAAGGTGCAAAGTAGATGAAGCACGGATATTATTGAAAGAATAATGTAAATCACTAACTTGAACCAGATCTTACGCCAGACTTCTCCACATCCCAGCCGCTGGAAGTTTACTTCGGGCTTCAAGTATCTTGAGAGCCCGTTGTCTTCCCCGTGCTTCATCAGGAAGGTCCATTTGAGAAGGTTCCTCATCACTCTCGTCATCCTCGTCACCCTCATCTTCTTGCGAGACAAAATCAAGCGTTCCAGGGTCCATAGAACGGTCACGATCACGAGCGGCATACGAAGCTTTCCGCAAAGCGGAAGCAGAATACCTACCAACCACATTAGGGAAAGGGGGCACCATCGCACTAGCACGATCAGGAAGGGATGTCTTTGGTTGATATGATGCCAATGATAGAGGTTCTCGTTTGCGTGATAGTGGCCCAATTCTGATGGGTAACGACCCCGGGACTCCTGGAGGATGATAACGTGCACCTAAGTAATCTTGAACATGGCAACTCGATTGAAGGGAAGGAAAAAACTGACCTGAAGTTATATCGTCACTGTCGTCTGTGTCACTCACAGTAACGCCGACTTCACCCTCCTCTGGTATAAATGCTCCAGCCGACCCGTTCTTTCCACCTTGTCTGCTGACAAACAACTGCCACGCTCTGCTATTGGGCTTCCAAGCGCCTCTGTGACTCGGGGTATCAGCGGCAACCAACTTCAAAATTTCTTGTTCCTGGGGACTAGTAGGCCCGAGAGCCTCGACTTCAATGGTGTGTCGGTTACATTCGGTGGGTAACTGCTCAGAGGTTGGGGCTTGTAGTCTAAACGTCCAGTCACGTTTAGTTGTCTGGGCTTGCAGAGAAGCATAGGCGGGTAAGGAGGTCGGTCTCAATGATAATAGAGATGTTGGCAGGCCAACATGACTCGTGCTGTTGCGGATGCGTGTACGCCGTCGGGGAATGTGAGGAATCTCTTTGAATGGAAGGACAGGTGCGTCTGAGGAATCTCGATCACTGCTTTCACCATCCAGATCAAATATCATCATGTCTGAAATAGAAGCATTGTAAGAAAATCGCAAACAAATCGTCATAGTTCCGTACCTTGCACATCACGTCCTTGACCACTTCCATTTTTCTCCGGATTCGGCCCGTCGGCTATCAGCGCGTCTGGTTTAATGTCAAATGTTACCTTGCGCTTCCCCCTCGACTCATTGCCATTCCTGCCGTGATCTGGCTTCTGCATTCGGGCCTCCTTCGCTCCCCTCGACTTGTTCTCTTCGTCATCGGGTGCGCTGGCAGAATTGGAAGCGTTACTCGGTTGCGCACCTTCGGTCGGCTTCCACGTCTCTGCAGTATTCGTTCCGGTTGCTTGGAGTCGCTGACGTCCGCGCATAATTTCCATCTCAGCTTCCATATCTATAAAATATCGGAAGCTCGCAGCCGTGTCCCGAGCCTCATCCATGCTGCGTTTAAACGGCTGAATAAGACTTTCACCTGTCGTTGGCAGCGGTAGTAGTTCTCTAGATGAAGTAGAGGTCGACGGTGACCGACTGTCAGCTGATCCGACAGATGACGGATGGGATGAATAAGGCGGTGGCGACCGAGAAGTATCGCTTGCCTGCCCAGAATTATTTCGTTCCTGAAGAGCACGAGGATGGTGAAATGCTGAAGTTGCAAGAGAAGCAGAGAGCGAAGATACTCTTGGTATCGATGACGCGGGGGAAACCATTCTACCGGGGCTAACAACAGGCACGAAGTCCCGTATGGAAACCACCGGTGAACCAATAGCCGGGCCCCCTGCATTGTTGTTATTGGGCTTTCTTGTAGGGTCCCTCCGCTTAGCGACATCGGAAGCGCTCCAATCCTTCTCCGTCTGACCTAAGCTCTCGATGAATCTTCTCCATAGACCTTCCACAGCTCTTTTCAAATCTTCTTCGGCCTTCTCAATTTCAGCGACTTTATCCCGTATGAGAGCGGTGAATTGCTCCTCAGCGGACGATCTTAGACCTTGCGACTGGGATGTGGCTATGGACGACAGGTGAGCAAAAACGGGATGTGAAGGTACAAAGGGCGCGGGTGGAAACAAGGGACGTAAATTTGACAATATGGGTTCGGAAAGTACTCGGGAGCGCGACACGTCAGTAGTGGCGATGTAGGAGGGCTGCGCAGACGGCGTGGAGGTACTTGGCGGCACAGCAACATTGAAAATCGGGGAATATGTCGTTGACGACAAGAGTTTGAAGACGGCATCAGAATCCTAAAGAAAGTTTCCTGTCAGCAAACCCTGGATGGATGCATAGAGATGACATCACGTCATAGACGTCATGGTATATCCCCGGAAACTGTACAAGGATTGAGGGAATTGTGCTAGAGACCTAGCCTTCCTCACTAGCAACAGGAGCAAAATTACTCACCAGGCACTCGGCGTGTACCTCAATCCAGCCGCAACTACTCATCAGTATGTCTTGCTCGACCCAATCATAAGTCGGAAGTAATGGTCCCTCTTGACCCTCCACATCCAGTGGGACTAACTGTTGTACACGATATGCGAGGGTCTGACATAATAAACAAGTCAACGTCGTATACCGGATGCATCGATTTGTATCGCCCAGAGAGGGACCCATCTTGCGAGTTCTCATCGTCACTTGAGGATGAGCCTATGATATAAATCAGAATTCACGGTGAAAAAAATTGTATCAAATGAAAGATGCGACTAACCACGGTGAGACCATCTTGACCAACATATATCAGCGTATAGTCCGAATCTGTTACACTGTCCTTGAGAAATTCTGGAGGCGTGCTCTGCAGTGGCGGTTGCCTAGATTGTATTCGAATATTGAGACATTTACAGGCCCTGGTTGTACCATCCTGGTGGACATTCGCCATGGTTGACGATGACCTAGCAAGATGAAAAGCAAGGAGATTACAACACTAGTGTTGGCGGGGGAGTCAGAGATGCGGATATGAATCCAGTGCCATCATAGTTATCCCAATCAAGAAAGTTTTTCCACGGTCCGATGAGTGCGGTAAAATTCGCGTGTTTCTGCCTAATTTTATCCAATATAGCCGCAAAAGTAGAAATCGTTCCAGCGATGGCGAAAACCAAAGGTTCATTCCGTGCATGATGCATCAGAACAATTGGGATATTACAGGATATATTTCTCCTCTAGATAATACAGCAACCTGATTTAGCAAACAACGTCAAAGTCAAAGTACTGCACAACGTGGGGTGGTACGCGGACCCAACAGGAGTTAACACGCAGGAGAACATGAAACTGCGCATTCCAAGACGCTGTATTGACTAGGCGAGGTCCTTGCAGGTCTACTTGTCCTTCTTTGTCTCACCGCTGTCACTGGCTTTGACGACATCCTCCGCCATCACTTGACCATACTCATTCACTCGTTTAGGATCGATGCGATAGATCCAGCGCTAGGCAAACACGAGGCTTGAGTCCAGATCATCATAAGGATAGCTCATGCTCACCTGATACAAGAAAATTAAAAACACAACATCATCCCGGAAGCACGCCAGCCGGTGCAGCACCGGCATCTTGATGCAGAACCTGCATGTCCCGTGAAAGGTCTTGTGAGCCTGGATTTTGCACTGATTTATCGTAAATTCTTACGCAAAAAGGTCGTCAACAACTGTCGACAACGTCTTATATATCATTGCCTTCATGGGCATATGCGCCACGCTCTGAAATAATACCGCAAGTCTGGACAAGATGTACACCCCGTATGGGCAAGCGACAAACCTTGAGTTTATAGTTGATGATGAGTTGAGGTATTAATTGTGCCTGTCATAGTTCATCGATGTCAGGAAGCAACCGAGTAGCAGCATGCAATGTGGACTTACAAAACCGAACATATACACGAATGAAGTCAGCGTCGAGATCACGAAGCTGTACCATCCTTTATGGGTATCATAGATCAATGAGTAGATCGTATAAGCGGCGAGTAATGGAATAGTAAAGTATGACACAATGCGGAATGCAAGCTTGTCATATCTGACCAAATACTTATGTCAATATTCCTTGTCCTAGATCAGGAGCAAATGCATTGACTCACTCTTGTGTTTTCTTCTCATCGTCACTGAGGACATGCTTATCTAATGGGACATATGTTAACTCACGATAGCACGTGCAAGAAACTGTACCTTTGATACTAAGCATATAGGGAAGTTTGGAGCCAGGCGGAGCAGGGATTATGCTAATATCCACAGCCTTTGTGATCTGCAAATAGAATCAGCCCAGCTCGATCTTGTGGTAGTGTTCCTCGTGCACCTTCCAGGCCTCGATAACGACACCCATCCCAGACCCCATAAGGATCATCCAGCTCGTGTTTTCGTTGTTGTCAATGAGGTACAAAAGCACCACGGTCTGAACGAACACGTTCGTTATTATCTAAAAAGCGATCCAATACGCCGATCAATTTGAGACTGAGGTGTCTCCAGAAAAGGGAACATACCGTTCTGTTGAAGGAGTGTGAGGAGTTATTATGACATCCAGCGACACCTGTACTACGTAATATCTCACCTGACAGAGACACCCACCAGCTCTTTCCGCTGACGCCAGTGCGAAACATCTGACTTGAAGGCAAGCATCTCAAATCTTCATACGCCACAGGATCAGTAACGTATCCGGCAATCGCTACGATGCACCCACATGACGTGCAATATGCTAACCAATCCAGTCAGCCCCAGGAACCACGGATTAGTCTCAGTGAGCATTCGTTTGACCTCGTCAAGTTCCGCTCCTGCGCCACCGCCCTGTTGCTTAAGGGCTTCGTCAAAGCCATGGCTCATCGACGCAAATATCTGGAATTTGAAATATGACATAGGTTGGAAAATGACTTCTAGCGGCAGCGTCGGGGTGGTTGTGTTAATTTCGATCAGATGCGAGCGAAGTAACCAGAAGTCGTTGGGGAAGATTATAGGCTTGTAGAATCCTTTGGTGCCAGTGTCATCCCGCGCGCCTGGAACCAGATGCACATCTAAATCATAGTGAATTATTTGTCCTAAACTCTCTGAGAAAGACATACGCTCAACCAGGACGGGGGGCACCTTGCCGAGTGCTATAACTGTCTCGTCGGAAACGAGGGCCAACGTGAGGTTCTGTTTATGGGTTTATTTAGGGGAGAAGATAGCAAATTAAGATCTACCTTGTGCCAATACGATACTACAATATCGTCTTGCGGCTCCTAGAAGAACCTACTTGTCAAAAGTGGTAGCAAGAAAACGGATACGGCGACAAACCTCTTCCACCTCTTCATCGTCATCCGGATTAGAAAGTAAGTTTTTCTCTTTGCGTGCTTTCACTTTGGGCATGTACCGCGTCAAAACTGAATAAACTCAAGTTAAACTCGTATTAGAAGCCAGCCAGATCTAAACTCACGTTTCCGAACATGATGCACCGAATGAGGATCAAAAGAGGGACTTGATGGGTCCGGACTTGCGCCATCTTTGACAAGGAAAACATCCGCCCATAAGGATCCATTCTTTTGCACAGTCTGTACAGGTTTCCATATGGACGTCAAAGTGATAGCATTAAGCAGCTCACCAGTGGCAGATTGATATCATACGTGGCAACCCTTGTCTCCTTCCAATCTCCGAAGGTGATGTTCTCCCAAACAAAATTGGGAAGACCAGCGTCCTGGTCTTCTCGCCATGCTGACGTCCATTGACGGGAAAACACATCGCCATTTGGAGAGGTCGAGAAATATACGTGCATGGATAAAGGTTGTCCAAGTTTCCACGCCGCATATGCCTGTACGGGGGGCAAAAGGAATGGGTTGACCTCACCTTGCTGAGCGGCATCATTACCAGGTGTCGCTACAGAAGGGGCAGTTGGAGGCTTTGCTGGTGCTATAAGTTTCATAGCTGAACATTCTCCAATGAGTCCTTGAGTTGCTAAGCAAATAATTGGTGACGCACCAAGCTGAGAGAATGCCCATATTAAAAACACTTGCTGCAGGTTGGGTTAGCTCCGGTATTGTGCAGAATTCAGGTAAATGTGCACTGACTTGAGCTATTGAAAAAAACTTCCGGAGTGGACTTTCATCCTGCTCAGCGGGAGGGCCAGCTTGAGCATGAGCTGGCGTAGACATAGTAATAGCTCAGTACTAGTTGTGACAAACCAAGGAACACGCACAACCTAAGTCAGCTTCGTCATCACGTGATAAGGTACATTTCATCCACGGGTGGGACTAGACTGGTGACGGGTGGGACTGGGCCTTGCCATGCTCAACTTTTCCAACACGAAGTTCTGCAGAAGTACCAGGGAAAATATTGTAGACCATTCATAGGAGCGACAGGAGTGTAGGTTTAAATTACAGGACGGGATCGATTAGTGCCAAAAAATAAGCTATAGAGTTGGGCACTCTTCAAAAGATTTGAGAGGGAAAAAGATAAGTAATCTATGCGCTATTTGTTGCATAGCTAACTTAACTCTTCACCATCGCTCCAGTGGATGTGTACGTGCTGACCTTTGAGGTAGAATAACTGCTTCGCAACAAGAACAAGTTGTGTTCACGAAGAAGACATCAATGAGACAGACCTGGCACAAGTGTCGAGGTGACCAATGCGATTCTCAAAGTCATCCTGTCCGTTTCCCACCTTGATGGGTTGCTTGGCAAGCGCTAGCATAATACCAAAGAAAACAAGATCAGCACAAACACCGCCGGTAGGACCACTTGGTAGTGTCAGCCCTGTAGGGCGGTATCCTTCGCGTTTATGACAAATCGGCAGATGATAATGTTTGAGGAAACCTATGGCATCTGCTTCTTGATACACCATTGTTGGCAGCCGTTCTGATCTTCTCAATAGCCACGACAACTTGATCAGCGCTCATAGCGTTAGGCGCGGAACAAGCCCTCTTCGCTGAACATCTGGCTCAAGCTCTTTCGCGTACTGGGCTAATTCGACTCGGGACTGACGGATATCCTCGTCGTCATCGAAGCTCATCCAAGTCTGCGACCATGTGTGTCGGGGCAAGAAAGAAAGGTTTTGATGAGAGCTTTCGCAGAGAGGGAGAAGTGCGTGATTTCTTTGAAGATGACGCTTCCCCGGCGTCTGATGGGCGTTTGTGTTGGCATGTCGTGGGAGGCGTTCACAGTTAAGAAGTTATGAACTGTATGTAAAAGCGGACGCGACGCGTTTTTACCCGGCGTAACACAGCGCGTTGTCACGTCACACACGACTTCAATCACGGCACCATTCTGCACGCCCTTCTTCTTTCCACGGGACATTTTCCAGACGCATTAATTTGCCGGAGCTCCTTCGGTTTATTTGGATTCATCCCTCGCCTTCGACTTCTACACTGACAGATGCGGACCGATCTTGCGGGTCGGGCTTACGCTCAAATTATATCACTTGAGAATTGCGGCTCACATAAGTAATTTTGCCAGCAATTCATCAAATTTCTCCCCTTTGGTATCGAACTAACCAACACCTAGATACGGAATTGCATGGGCACATATCATGGTACATGTTGGTGTCTGCTTTGCAGCATTCGTGCGCAGTGAAAATAACGTGGCATGGTTCAGTTGCAACTTGTAACATGCCAGGACCGGGCACTGAAGTGGTAATGGCTTAACCCAAAACGATGACCAAATCTCCTCCGCTTTTGCGCCGAATGTATCAGCGGGTCGAGTACAGGCTATTCCTTCGAGCATGTTCGATTGCTCACATGTCTTAATCAATGAGTCAGTGTTCACGGAAGCGCTCTCGTACATTAGGCCTGAGCTACACAGGATCTTCATGGATGCGAGACCATGCCTCTTCTGCTGAGTACAAAAATATCTGTTTTTTATGAGGCTATGCAGCATCTTCACAACGTCACGGAACACATTTTTATGCCTCCCCATCTTGAAGTGATGGTTCGGAATGTCGCTTCATTCGAGGAATCGATATTGACGAATCACTGTACTGTCTTTAACACCTTTGATTTTACCAATCACTCGAGGTCAGTGAGGGTGTTGCCCCAATCTAGACGCTCAAGTCTCACCTGATGATTTGTAGTTGATTGAGTTTGAGCGCGGGGACCTTTTGTATACCCTTCTGATGCGGTGGAACATTTCGTGGTGGCCGAACGGTGAGTTGTGTTGGGCTCCGCACCATTTTTTCAGAGACATTCATTTTGCTTTGTAGCTGGTAGCGACCTATCATGCGTCATACGAAAGATGACCTACTCAACTTCGATGAATTTGCACAGCAATCTACCTCATACGCATATCAGATGTGGCTTCGGTTGAGCGCGATGACACGAGGAAGCGCATTAGGCTGGCCTTTATCCAGTCTTCATGGCATAGGCCTTTCGGTGTCATCTGATACACTGGTGATTCAACAAAGGGGAGCCTATCTACAGGAAATGGAGAAGCTCCGGGATCCGAAAAGCTTCTAAAATTTGCAATATTTACGAGAAGGCCAGTGATTATGGCGTGGAATTTAACCTATCGCATCGACAAATGGATCAATACTGAGCCGGGTCGCTCCATGTTTCGGTGTTATCACAACTCAGCCCTTTGCATCATCTGCCAGTGAATCTGACTCACTAGCACAGTGATTCTGGTTGAAAGAGAGCTTGAGTCTGCAACTCAAACGATAGCAAATCCGTCAAGGACATAATGGATGGTTAATGGACGACAAGGGCTGTGCATCACAAGACCCCTTTGCACCTGCCAAGATCAAGTTCCTCGACAAACACTGGATACCCCTGATAAATGATGAAATGACGAAGAACCCTGCATCATATTTGACATACTGGTGAGAGCCGCCGACATTCCAATTCACCGGTACCAACACAAGTTTTATCCAGGTCCGTGCGATGCGCATGACGTGGGCAACCTGACGCAAAACAACAAGGTTGAAGATGTAGCATATTCCTTGCTCGGTATTTTTGGCGTTGGCCTGGAGGTCGTGTGCGGACCGCGTACGGACCGCTCATTCTGCAGGCTAGGCTATCATGCAGTGGGTGACCCTTCTGGTCTCAACTCCAACACATCACAGTTCGCACGCTATTCCTAGATCGTCAGAGGGTTTTATGCGCCGTCAAGATGTATGGTTGGGTGAAAGCTACTATAGATAACTAACTGACCTCGCTATCCGATGGTCACTTTTGTATGTATGCAATGAATGTCACATCCGATTGTCCGCTGTGTCTAAACATCCAAATTGATGTTAATACGATATTTTCCTTCGTAGGTGTTGAGCGGGCACGCTCTTGGGATTATCAGTCATTCGCTGGAGTCTGGAGATAACTCAAGTGCTACGGATCGGGGTCAAGTCGGCCGATTTTACTCTCTTCCGCAGACGTTCGTGCTCGTCAGACGCCTAAGTGTAACTTTGGTTAGACCGCCGCCCACGTATAACCGTTACACCAAAAGGTGCAAGACTGAAGCTTAGCTTTTAGTATCAGCGACGGTATATGTACTGATTATGGGAACTCAGGTAAACCGGCGTGCTCACACCCGGTTCACAAATCAGTCGATTTGATCGAGCTTGAGACTGCCTCCCTCCTCGATATGAATTTCACTGGTAGCAGAAACTTGGGATGAGCGTAGGTTGATATTCCCATTCTGAGCGGGTCAGCACAGCATCACGGGGTGACTGGCAGTACATAATCAACGCTGAATTATGTATGCGGAAGAAATTTTATAATTATTCTGCCAACGACTCATTCAATTCAGCTTTCCAAAAAAAATCGCCTAGGGCAGAGGGTAGAGGGAAGTGCTACTAGAGTATCGCAGCCCGAAGCATAGTCACACCCTATGCAATCGACTGTAATGATCTGGTTAGGGGGAATTAATGTGACTTAGGGCAGAGATGCAAGTATGATATTATTGTGGAAACATGGCAGATGCGCGATCGTGGTGGCTATGAAAGAGGAACCATCGTTCCATATGGTCTGCCCAATGAAGACTAGGTAGCCTATAGGCTATGTCTGTTATCGATGTGCTTTTCCTTCATGCCTGCGGATCCTCAACGCTCTGCCTTCGGAGCACAATGATCGATAACCGCTCGACAGAGCTTTCAAGACCGCGTTTGGTCAACAAATACAGCAAGGTATATAGGAAAGTATCTCGCCATCCGGTGACTAGAAAAACTACTGGATGATAGGTCACCGATAAAGAGATAAGTAAAATTTAATTTACGCGGGGTCTAAGGGTGACGTACTGCGAAACTTGACGGAGAGCATGTTCGGGCAGTAGCCTGAGATTGGTATTAGACTTCGTCGTGTATAGCCGCGGCCACATGGTTCCTTTAAGCGCGGGCCGCTAAGAACCGCTGCATTCGCTCCGATCCGTGGAGGGCGGAGAAATGCGTCGGTGCAGTTGTGGGATAGATTACGCGCGGGTAAATTGAACGATGTCTCCAGTGTATTAGAACGTAGATACCTGTAACGGTGATAGGATCGTTCGTGTGAAAAAACAGAACGTTGTATACATAGACCAATGGGAGCCGAAACCTGTATAGCCTGTCAGTGTCATCACCGCCGTGTCGCAGTAACGTTCATGATGGAGCTTCATGACGGCACGTCTGAAGAGCAGTGAATGCTATAATTGGTGGGTCGTGGCTGTGTTGAGCGCTTAGTTGATAAGAGTACAAGGACAGGCGAACTTTCCATAGTACTTTCTGTGGAGTACGAGGCCGACAATAGAAACGTACAATGAGCACAACATCAAAAGGTGGCCGAACAACGAGGCAGACAACGAACAAGAGATATGGCACAAACCGGGTTCTAGAATTTACAATAGCAACAATCAAAGACACAGATCTAGGTGATCGTGGCGTGAGAATTTGAATCCTTTCCACATTTGGTTATACCCTAAACCCTGCCCTATACCCGAACCCTCTGCCCAGCTCTCAATTTAATTTTGCACTTTATTTCCACAGCACTCCTCTTTTCTAAACAACCACCATCCTCAACTCCTCGTACGTCCTCGTCGTCTTCCTCAACGACAAACTTGTCTTGCTCATCGTCTTACTCTTTCTCTAGCTAGCTCTATACTCATCCTCAACTCATACAATAGTGAGTATTTGACGCGTTTGGGACGCGTCGATCACGTTGCTGACTGCTCCTTAGATGCCTGAAACGCGTGAGGACTCTGTCTACCTCGCTAAGCTCGCTGAGCAGGCTGAGCGTTATGAAGGTGCTTAACCAACATGTCTGCCTTCTAAAATTGCTCACAACCATCAATTTAGAAATGGTTGAGAACATGAAACGAGTGGCGTCGTCTGACCAGGAGTTGACTGTTGAAGAGCGCAACCTTCTGTCCGTAGCATACAAGAACGTTATTGGTGCACGCCGTGCATCATGGCGCATTGTCTCTTCGATCGAACAAAAGGAGGAGTCCAAGGGTAACGAGGCTCAAGTAGCCATGATCAAGGGCTACAGGGAGAAGATCGAAGGCGAGCTCGCCAAAATCTGCGAGGACATCCTCGACGTCCTCGACAAGCACCTAATTCCCTCCGCTGCTTCTGGCGAATCGAAGGTGTTCTACCACAAGATGTACGTTATACAAATGTCACGCACAATCACCCATTAACGTCATCATCTAACAGGATGGGTGATTACCACCGATACCTCGCAGAGTTTGCCACTGGCGACAAGCGCAAGGACAGCGCAGACAAGTCCCTGGGTGCCTACAAGGATGCATCAGAAGTTGCCGTCACGGAGCTACCGCCCACGCATCCCATTCGCCTTGGTCTTGCCCTCAACTTCTCTGTCTTCTACTACGAGATTTTGAACAGCCCCGACCGTGCCTGCCACCTTGCTAAGCAGGCCTTTGATGATGCGATTGCTGAACTTGACACTCTTTCGGAAGAGAGCTACAAGGACTCGACCCTCATCATGCAACTATTACGGGACAACCTCACCCTCTGGACTTCAGACATGCAGGATTCAGGTACGTCATCTTCCACCAATATAATGTACGCTTCTTAGCTGGCTTACAGAGAAACCAGATACGAAAGACGAGGCTGAGGCTGCAGGCGACGACTAGAGGTTTGCTTTTGCCTTTTTCTTTTGATCTTTATATCTGGTTACCCGCTGCTATCCTCGCCTCGATGCGACGTCTGATAGTTTGGGTCCTTGACACTTCATTTGCATTTCCTCACCTCCCGCATCGTCTCATTCTCGTATGTTCCCTTATTATCCGTAGTCATACTTGTGGCCTTGCCATGTCACGTAGCCTGTAGGGGCAAACAAAGATATTATGAAACTCCCTCTCAATATCGCGTGATAATAATATTACTCGGATTCATGTCTCATGGGACACAATGATACTCTGAGTCCTACTGTCAGTCAGGTTCAATCTCGGATTCTTGTAAGTAAGGACTGCGTCCTAGTGCCAACCACTGTCATCGGGATGTTCGAATAACCTGTGCTGCCTCGTGTCCTGAGCTTGTCTGCATTTGTCTGGTACTAACATCATGATGTTACGCAGGCATGAAGTCGACAAGTTCACAAACCGATTGAGAGTATTTCTGGAAGCATTGACTCGATATGTTGCGATTCCGTTACGACTCGTACATCGTTTGTTTCATACCCTTCTGCAACTATATTCCCGTAGGCGTCGGTCTCTGCCCGTTCGAAGAGAAGGACATGTAGAGCAAGTTGCTGGCTCATTCCAGCCCTCCCTCCTTCCTCTGAGCAACACTGTGCAGCTACAGGTGCCACCGCCGCTATCATCAGGGTCCGCGGCCAACTCATTCGTCTCCCTATTGCCAGTCCACACTCCTTCGACATCAATTAATCAGGGCCAGCAGCCGCTTCCTGCAGTGCCAGTCGTCCCCCAGAGCCAGTCTGACTTCTGGCCATTCACGCCCTCCCAGGTGATGCGATACAGTAAAAGACCTCAAATGTGAGCTTCTCGTACTCTGAATAAATTCATGGACTGAATAGGGTCGCAGCAAGCAGGAATCAAAAATTCTGGTTATACCTCCCGGAAAGAGAGAGTATTCGGAGTAAGTTCGGTCATTTCATTGGATTAAACAATGCTTCATTATGGGGCCCAGCCCACGAGAAGACAGTGGCGAATGGTGTGCCTGTGTACACCCTGAAGGAGCCCTATACTTCCATGACCCCTTGCGCGTGTGTCCTTTATTACAACGCGTCTTCTGTCGCTTATTGCAGGCAACAGGGTATTTATACCGACTCGTCCATGCGGAATGAAACACGTCGGATTGGCATGAATAATTTCATAAATGAGCTACTCGCTCGTACGACTGATGGATTGCAGCTGCCCAGCGATGATGTCGAGCTTGTGGTCGAGTTGACAAGGAAACCCAACAATGATAGGGTATACAGATACTATTTCGTCGATCATCCCAAACGTTTGCTTTTCTGGCTTGATGAGATATCCACGGAAAGGATATTTGATGGAGTTCTGGGCGTCGAGAAGTGGAGTCATATCAGTGCGTCTTTTTGCATGGGTGAATATCAATTTTTTTGATGCTTGACATTTTCAGAGTATGCTATCCATCATCAGTACTGGCAAGTCTGTCGTTGTGTGTGTTCATTGTCTGGTCGTTGAAGTCTTCTGACCAAGCGATGGAATAGAATATGCAAGATTAGCATGAAAAAGATTGATATGATTCCAGGCAACACTGCGAGCTGTATCCAAGTGACAAACTGCCAGGACTTCAGTTGCTCAAGGAGCTCAAGGAAGTCGTTGTGTATGCTAGCGCTGGTGAGATTTCCTTCTCAGTGCACCATCATGTTTCGCTGAACGGAGTTTATAGAGATTATTACGACGGACTTGTCGCTGTCGCCCTTCGACGGCGATGAGTTATCAAAAATTCTGGATTTGACTGATCGATTTGAAGGCAAGTGAAAGTTTCATTTATGGCGGCTGAGCCATCGCTGATTTCGACACTAGACAACGTCCAGGGCGTTCATTATGCATGTGTCATAGGCAAGCATCATATTTTAATCCTGTTTCCCTTCAGGGGATGATTGTTTTGCAGCCAGGTTCATGCGCTATTTCTGTAAGTTTTGCGGTGCACGGTAGATGATCTCTAACCTTCCGACCAGCGCGAGCTCAATTTTTCAATTTTTGCGGACTCCCTGAAGCCCGTTTAAACGCGGATCAGTCTCTTTTTGCCAAGGAGAAGAGGTCAAAGTTCATAGTGGCTTTTTCATGGGCCATCAACGTTGCACTGTTCGATGCTCCGCGGTCACATATGGAAGCACTCCGACGAGTGTGGGTCGACCGCTCCATCAACTCTCCGCGCTGGAAGAACTTCAATAGCAAGTTGAGCAGTGAGTGGTCGGGCATCACGATGTTTGTGCGTACTGTGATTCTATTAGTTGACATATATTTTTTACTGAATCATATCAGTCAACTGTAATGCTGGCAGTGGACGTCAGTTTCCTAGCTGTGCCTTCCGTCAATCTCCAGGATGAGCATTCGGTCACGGTTATCAGCACATACATTTCCTTGTTTTGCATCGTCGGATCGCTGGTTGTGTCCTTGTTTCTCACTAGACAGAATCAGTTGCATGGTCAGGAATTTGCCGACACAGCTGTGAGTAGTCAACGGTACACCGGTGATCAGTTATCGCTGAAACAAATCATCACAGGTTACGTTCCTCATGCGGGTAACAGGATCTGTGTTTGGCACTAAATCTCTTGCGATTGTCCACGGACTTCCGTATGCCATGTTGCTGTGGGGGTCAGTATTTTTGTTGTTGTTGGACTTCCATTACTCACGGAACTCCTGTTCCTTTACAGCATGGTGTATTTCGTAATTGCATTCTCTTACCAGGTCTTCACGTCCACGCCCATCATCACTCTTGCCACCACTGGGAGCGCATGCGGCGTTGTGGCGGTTTTTACGCTGTGGCTCGTAAGCGCGGCCAGGGATTTCCACATCTTGCCATGGTTCCAGACGTGGCTTGCTTGTTTCAAAGACAAATGTCGGATACTTCATCCGACGCGGCCTTAAAAAGTGACTCAGTTGAGTTAGAAGCTGATCATTAATGATTGGATATGTGGCAGCCTGTACATCAGACATCTCAACAGCGCACTACGGCTTCTTATGTTTCCAAACTTTATAGTTGCACCTATATTTGCACGATGACAGCCGTATCAATCAATGATCCTGCTTGTATCAGTTAGACACCGTTGCTCGTGTCTACGATCATGATTCATATTCCACGCTGGAATGGCAGGGGAACTCGGGCAAGTGCATGCGCATTGGCACAAACAATATTCAATAATATAGAGAGTTGCATTGTGCATGTAATGATATTCCGACGAATGCCTACAGTATGTCAGCCAAACTTGGAACAGAGGTAGAAACAACCATCAAACAATTCAAAGTGTCGTTCAGGAAGCACAACTATAATGGACGTCGAATGCGCCACGACCCACTCAAGTCAGCACACCCATGAGAAGAGTTTGGCAGAGCTGGCCAGATCGACCAAGATGATGCTTTCTTTGTATGAGAAATAGTCTGGCATATCGCTGACAATGAGCAAACATATTGTCTGTAGAAGTTCAACGGATTTGGGGGTGGGGGTTATGGATAGCTCAGACATAAGAGACAAGGTTGAGGATATTCTACGGTCCCGGGGATCAGAGACCAACATTGCTCGATAAACTGCCAGTATCGGTCAGGGAGTTCAGGGTAACGAGATCGGGCAGGCGTTTGCGACTTGGCTATGCAGAGTATGATGGTAGCATCATTTGTGAAGTGATGATAGGGTGCTTTGTTGGTCAGGACCTACCTACGACTCAGTGGAGCTCGTGATATAAATGAGAGACCGAAATTTACCCAGCGTACCTGCAGCATGATGCCGCTGAAGGAAAAGATGTCGCTCTGCACTCGGACGGGTGGGACATCCATCCTCCTCCTTCTCTGGTACAAGCAGCTCAGGAGCCATCCATCGCACTTTTTTTTGACGGTGGACGTCCAGGAAGCCTGAGAGGCGCTTATCACCTCCGAATAGGAAAGACCAAAGTCGGCCAGACATGCAGTGCCATCACCATGGATCAGCACGTTGGGCTAATCAAATTGAAATTAACGAGGATCAAAGTTACCCCAGTGAAGTCACCATGGATGACACTGTTGGCATGAACTGAAGAGTTTTTTCAGGTCCTGCACTAAGAATAACTAGCACGTGCGATATTGCAGACCAGCTATGATATCCCTGAGCTGAGATTGCGATCAGTTCATGGTCTGCATAAGATACAACGGAGAACTCACGATCCGAAATCTTCTAATGAGAGTAAGAGCCGCGCCTTTGAGCTCCAAATAGTTCGTCAGGTTGCCATTCACCACCCAAGGACTAATTATCGCTATAAATGGGCCAAAGCCATACGTATAACCATAAACGAATAGAATATTTGGATGCTTGAGGTAAGCATATCCTAAATTCGCGCTTCATCCTCCACGAAGTGGCACTCCGTAAGAAGAAGATGCAGTCTCTTGTTAAGAAATTCACTTCGATCTTTTTTGTCTTTGTTGTTCCAACATGATCGGCGGCGTACACTTGCAATGCTTTCACTGCGATCTAACTGAATTATCAATGGCAGACATAAGACGGTAAACAAACTTTGATTGGACTACGATCGATGTAGAAGGTGCATTTCCAGATCTCCCAGAACCCGCCACGAGCAACATGATATTCTTCGTCCTTGGTGATGTATTTTGAGAGGTCTTGGAGTATTACCTCAGTGGGGACGTCATCAGGTTCGTCATTACGAGCAGATAAGATTGTATGCGTATAGGAAGAGAAAGGAACAAGCCCACGGGGGTAACTGGGGTAGCCGTGAAACTAGTTCGAAGTGTTGCCCCAACGTCTTATCAGGCGACGACTGCATGCCAACAAGCCCCTGCCACATGTCAGTTTGCGGTCGCATGTTGGTAGGCTGCATGCGAGAGGTTCCGGCGTGTCTGTCAGTCCAGGATTCGTGTCCTGTGTGACGACGGGCAAAACTGATAGGGGGATGTGGCAGAGAGTAGGAAGGGAGGCTTTGTTGCGCATTTGGTGGGTCTCACCGGTAGATTGATTCGCGGCAGGAGTGGCAGACTACAAAAATGGCATCGACGGGGTGCTGCAAATGAACATCCAATATCTGTGATTGGACATCCCAAACTTCGGGGAGCCTCCCCGCCGTTGACTTGACCGCGAGCTTCGTGGGGTCCTGCGAGAATCGAACTGCGCTCACTCTGTCGATACTTCTGAGTGTCGCACCAGCCACAGCTTGAAGTTTGCCTGTTTCCAAGCTCCATATGACCCACTCGCCAGTAATGTGCTGTCCCCGAAGATATTGATGCAGTCGACCCTAGTGTTGTTGGCAAATTACTGCCGTTCTGCCATTCGCTATGGCAGAACTTGAAGTTGGCACGACCAGAGTGACCTTCAAATGTTCTCACGGTGATCTTCGTCTCGACCTCACTGACTTTGAGCTCCCCAGTGTTGATAGTTCCACCTGCAGAAAGAACCCATCGACCATCCCTTGATACCCCCACAGTAAGTACTTCCTGCTTTCAAACATTCTGTGCCTCCACAACTTCCTCACCCGTTTCTAGGTCTCATTCACGAAACATAAGATCCACTGATGATTCGCTTCCCGTCCGGAAAGTAGGATGTGGGTGAACTAGATCGTTTGTGGCCCTGAAAGCTCAACACAGGCGTTAGAATCAATTCCTTTGCTGCCGCAGTGGGCCGTCGCGATCTGGAAGTCACGTCCCGTTTCTCGACCAGCGAGGTTTAGCAGATGCGGACAATGTATTATTTGAAAGTATTCGAAAACCCGTCGGTAAGGCTTTCTCGTATTCTGTGGCCTGATGTTAATGATAATTCGAAAGTACCCAACTACTGGCAGCTGGTACACTTTGCCTGCAAATCGTCAGTTCGACAGTGCCGACACTTTGATGTTACCTAGAGGCTCGCAACTTTGGAGATGGCCGAGCGATCCACTGATTGATTCGAATGTGCGCGGCGCGCCTGGTCAACCCTTGTGTGGTGGCAATAACGTCACCGCTGCAAACCCGCTGCCATGTCCATTTCCGTTGCCGGAGTCCATTATGATCATCTGATCCAACCCAGTCTGACTTGTGGAGTGGCCAACGAGAAACAGTTAAAGTAGCAGTCGTGTGCGTCTTCTCGTGATGCCAACTCAGAGCCCTAGCTCAGCGCTCGACTACTATATGATTGGACTATTTCTGACAAATGTCAGAGCCCATGCATCAGCCATACACCATGTGTCCGATAATTTGGTTATAGAAACAACTTCAACTCGAGTCAACTCCCAGAGCCGGAGCTTCACTGAGTTCTAGCCATACACACCCACCTGAGGTGATGCAATGCGATAAATCCACTTCAACGTGGGTCTTGTCTTCTGAGTCAGCCTGAAATATAATAACGCGGTGGCTCATCCAACTCCAATCAGAAGTGCGAGACGTACAATGAGCAGCGGCATGTTCTTCAATCGTTCAAGGAGCGCAAGGAAGTTTTTATGTATGTTGACTCGGTTGACGGATTTGAAGAAGCTTCCCTTGTTGACGGCAGAAGCAAACATAGACGGTGCCCCCTCCATTTTTCATCTGTGAGTAGCCTCATTCTGTCTCTTTTCCCTGTAGGGGTTAATCGTTTTCCAGCCAGGTTTATGTAGTATTTCTGAAAGTTGCTCGCAATGCATTGTCTCCGAGCTCACGACCAGCGCGATAAGGTCGATCAGAGATTCTCAAGTATAATTTACGTCAAGGAGCACAGGCATAAGCTAATATCGGCTCTTGCACGGACCCAATGCCGCATTGTTTTGGGCCCTGCATTAACACAAAAGCGAGCTCCGACAAGGATGGGTCGACCCTCGGCGCTGGAAACAGGTTCGATGGTTGACATCGTGATTGGTATGTGCGTGTCAAAATTCTTGCTGCTCGGCTCAATCCTGTGTCAGACAAATGTAATGCTATATAGCCTTTTCTAGGTGTACCTTCGTCAATATGTTGGCTAGGAGTCGCATCCAGTCCGATGATATATTTCCGTAATTTGCATCATCGGATCTTTGATGGCCCCCTTGTTCTATTTGACCAGATACTGGCAGACAGGATTGAGCAGGGATCTGCCGACACAACGGTGAACAACGAACGAACAGTGCATCGGATCATGGCCTATTAGTGATCCCAAACTAAATTTTTGGAAGTAACTCCGCAGGACACGCGGCACCCAGAATATAACTGGAAGTCTGCGCAGACTTGTACCTAGACCGGTTATTCCATGTGAGAACTATACATCGAGGGTCCTTCTATTGAAACCCAGATTCTCCTGCAGCACAGTGTATTCCATACTTTCATTCTTTTGCCAGGTCTTCACATACACGTCTACTATCACACTTACGACCCCTGGGAACGCGCAAGCGGATATCATGGTTCGGACTTGCAGAGAAAAAAAGTCGGATACGGTCAACTCGGCTCAGTCAATGTCTGAATGACGCGCGCGGTACTATGTAGTAAGAACCATGTATAGTGACAGCCTATACTTCAGTTGATCCGGGAATGGTGATATGTGTATCAGTCGACTGCCCTCTAATCGAGTCATTGTTTTGAATGACCATTTCAAGAAGCTAACCGAAAACTTGAAGTTTAAATAGAGTTTCTCGGTCAACGGTAAACAAGGCTGGTAACCGACGAAGCTGCTCGTGCTTTGTCAGTTTGTATGCCTCGTGCCCTGAACTTGTTTAGCAGCTAACAACACCATGTCGCTCAACTATGGCAGCGACTCCGTTCGAAGGCTCATACAACGCTTGCGAGTGTTTCTGAAGGTGTTGTTTAGATCATATCTTACTTTCCCGCTGCGACTTGTACATCATCTATGTCGCACCGCTCTGCGCTTATACTACGATTTACGTAGCATCGCATGCAGGCGTCGGTTCCAGTGCATCCACACAGACGAACACCTGGAGCGAGTTGCTAGCTCAAACCAGCCTGCGAT
The DNA here is from genome assembly GCF_016758785.1 of Suillus bovinus. NCBI lineage: Eukaryota > Fungi > Basidiomycota > Agaricomycetes > Boletales > Suillaceae > Suillus > Suillus bovinus. Next base: position 103,637 of record NW_024542115.1, on the reverse strand, counting down.
GCTTCTTCCTCCGAGCAACCATCAGCCACAGATCCAACCATTGCCAGGGCCCACTTCATGTTCATCCTGTTCACTGTTGCCAGTCCACGCCCTGCCATCATCTTCTAATAGTGTCCTACAGTCACCTCCTGCAGCTCCAGTCGAATCCCAGAACCGGAGCCCCGCTAATTTCGATCCGTTCACACCTTCCGATGTGATTCGGTACAATAAAGCCCCGTCAATGCGAGTTCTTGTGGTTCGACTGCAATCCAATACTGATGTGATCACAGAAACCCCGATACCAAAGAATGCGAGTCTATAGATCCTCTAACGATAAACTTTTTAGAGTGAGTACTCACTTCTTTTTGGATGAAATAAGTACAAATGGAATGCAGTGCACATGAGCGAGACAGCGGAAATTGGCGTGCTTGTATACACCCAGAGGGAGCGCTCTATTTTCATGATTCCAGGCGCGTATGTCATTTATTACCGAAGTATAAAAGAAACTCGGACTCTTACTGCTAGTGACAGCATGTTTATACGGACTCAAACCTGCGTTTCGAAGATCTCCGGTGCAGAATGGACTCGTGTGTGGATGAAATACTTGCTCTCATGCCCCCTGAGTTGCAGTCAGATTGCGACAAGATTGAGCTTGTAGTGCAGTCGACGCGGAAGGCTGGAGTTAAAATTTGCAGATACTATTTTATTGACCATGACAAGCATGTGCTTTTCTGGCTCCATAAGCTACCTACAAAAGATCTTTGGTGTGGAGTCAAGGGCGTCGAAAAGCTGAGTCATATCAGTACGCCCTCAACAATGGATAATCGTCGTGTTTTGATGATTTGCATTTCCAGAGTATGCTGTTGAATATCAGTACTGGCAAGTCTTTAATTGTATGTCTTCTGTTCTTGTTTGTGAAATCCTCTCATGAAGTGATGGAATAGAAAATGCAAGATAAATGCAAGATCAATCAGGTCTTTCCCAGGCGACACTGCGAGATGTATCCCAATGCAAATCTTCCATGCACTCAGTTGCTCAAGGAGCTCAAAGAAGTTGTTGTGCATGCTAGCGCTGGTGAGAATTCCTCTTTAACTGCACGCACGAGTCGCTGAAAGGACTGCAGAGACCATTACGACAGACGTGTCGCTCTCGCCCTTCGACGGTGATGAGTTATCCAAAATTCTGGACTTGATCGACAAGCTTGGAGGCAAGCGAAAGGTTTCTCCGGTGGCATTGCTGATTTCCCAATCTAGAGAATGTCTGTGGCACCTATTCTATCTGTGTCATTGGTAAGTAACATCATTTCCATATCACTCCAGGGGGTGACTGTCTAGCAGCCAGGTTGATGCGGTATTTCGGTAAGTTGCGCGTTCTGCAACACATCCTTTCTAAGCTTCATACTAGTCCGAGCTAAATTCTTCAACTTCTGCGGGCTCCCTGCTGCCCGTCTGGATGCGGACCAGACGGTTTACATAAAGAGGAAGAGGAACAAGCTAATCTTAGTTCTCTCGTGGGCCTTCAACGTTGCATTGTTCAGGGCTCCGCAGTCACACATGGAAGAACTCCGACGAGTATGGGTCGACCGAACTATCAATTCTCCGCGCTGGAAGAACTTTAACAGCAAGCTGAGCGCTGAATGGGCAAGCATTACAATATATGTGCGTGCCACAATTCTCGTTGTTCGCCTCCTTTTTTGCTTAACTTTGCCAGTCAACTGTGATGATAGCCGTGGACGTCAGCTTTCTGGCCGTGCCATCTGTCAGCATCCAGAATCCAGGTTCGGTCACAATTATTAGCACATATCTTTCTATTTTTTGCATTGTTGGATCATTGGTTGTGTCTCTGTTTCTCACCCGACAGAGTCGGTTATATGGGCAGGAATCTGCTGCCACAGCGGTGAGCAAAGAATGGTGCATCGATTGTGGCATATCGCTATAACAGAATGTTGCAGGTCGACATCCTCATTAAGATGACAGGGTCCGCATTTGGCACCAAAGCTGTAGCGACTGTGCATGGTCTTCCGTATGCTATGCTGTTATGGGGGTGAGTATCCTACTGTAGTGCATTCTTAGCTCACGAAAGTCGTATTCTTCTGCAGCATGCTGTATTTTATGCTTGCGTTCTCTTATCAGGTCTTTACGTCTACGCCCACCTTGACGCTCGCGATCACTGGGAGCGCATGCGGCATTGTGGCGCTGTTCACGCTGTGGCTCATATACGCAGCGAGAGATTTCCATGTTTCGACACGAATTCTTGCGTGGCTCCGGGCTTCCATTTGCAAGGCAGGAGACTCGGGTACAGCCTGATACAGCCTATCAGACATAGCTCAGTTATGTAATTTCCAATCAGAGATTTGGTGTACTATTTATATGCTGTGGAGCATATAGATCCCGGCGTACAGGCTGCTACGTGTCCACCTAGGGTGATGTTATGATGATGATTATTATTGAATTTGTGAGAAAATCATGTACTAATCAGACAGACTTACAGTCACCAATGCCAGTCAGCTCTGGCCTACAATCAATAGCCGCTCAACATCACCTACCTCCTATTCGATATCAAAGTTTGACGGTTACCTTATTGTTCATTTGAACATGTACCATTTCAGTCGACGTGAGACTTGCAAACTTCAGTATCGTAAGGCAGGCACACTCATAGCCTTATGTAGCCAAGGCTGCTAACTAATATTTAATTTCGCACAATCTCCAGGTCCCAACTAATCCATATAGTCTCACGTGTCTACCCGATGCCATTACCTCGACATCGCTGTATTTCTATCGAAGAACAATGAGCTTCATAAATCAGCCGTTCCGTTTACTGGCGACTTTAAAATTTTAGGGGGAAATATTTTATGTACATAACAAGCGTGCGGAAATACGGAGGGCGCAGTTGACATGCAGAACCTGGCGTGTGTTCGGAGGTGTTAAGAAGACCCAGACAGACGGCCACGCAGTAGAATGTGACCTTGCCAGCGAGATTGGAGTACTTTTAAATATACTGCCGTCGGTGGCCCACAATATTACGTTCATCAAACGCGCCCGGGGAGCACCTTGACCATTCACTAGCTTCACTGTCGAGGGAGCCTGCCTTAGATAAATGCACTGCTAGCCTAGGACGCAGCGCGAGAAATATCGTGCCATTCGAGAGCCTTCTTGCGACTAGGGGAGGTTCGCACTAGTGGTTGGCTATTTATATCATGTCTATCTTGAGAAGATGATGAGTATCGGGGTTGTTGAGACACATAAATCGGGTGTCAGAGATACGGTCATACTAGACAGTACTGCAGCATTCCGAAAAAATGCAAAATAATTGTGACCATGTTGAGAATGACAAAAGATAAGTGTTTCTCCCTAGGGAGAATACACGACCCTGGAAGGACATGCGGGATGAACCATTTGAAGCACGATCAGGAAACCATAAATAAACTCGGGAAACTAGATAGAAAATGTATTGGTAACTCCATCGTCTTGATCAGAAGAAAGGACGTACGGACCGTAGAAATTTGAAGACTCTTCAGCAGGAGCGATACTTCAAAAAAAGAGATTTTGAATTCAAAAATTCATGTAAACCATCCACATTTGGGATAGTAGCGACCACATAGTTTCGATTGTCCAGGAAAAATCATGACTGTTCAATGTTTCATCGTCTTTCTTCTGGTGCTAAAAATAATACAAAGGGCACCGATTGGTCTACAGCTGCTGCCTCGGCTCAACTGCCACACAGGCCGCGGTGGAGGCGTGGAAGTGCATTTTTATTTTATCTCTGTGCCAGAAGCCGAACAACAGTGAAGGGCACCACAGAAAAGGTGTTATGGCTGCCGGCTAGAGCATGGAAGTTCGAACGTGGTACAGGCAAGACTTGACAATACAGATGAACCTCGATATTAATCGTGACAGAATGGCACATGGGCGGCGCGTGTGCTGGAGTAATATGCCTAGCCTGGAGCTTCATGGAGAAGCTATGTACATAACAGCGTGTAACGGATGCCTCGCACAAGTAATATTGTTGGAGGCAGATCCGATCTCCTCGAGATTGGTGTGTAATATATCGTTCTACTGCCTGAAGTCTGGCTCGCTGAATTTTGAATACGGTCACATCGCAGGGGGCAAATGAAACATCAATGCATGGATTTAATCATGGCAAAACGCACCGCTCTCGATCTTTCGCCCCCTCAGCTCCATCTAGGTGGCCATTTTGCTGTATTTGGTAGTCTTCGGAAGACCTTCCGTATCGGTGGCAAAGTTCATCTGGATCAACATTTCCACAGTGAATGATCTAAGCTTATCTTTGGCGCCTGTATGCAAAAGAGACATGCCTCACGTATAATATGTCGCACGTAGGATGAGTAGTTCACTACGGAGCGTAGTGTACCAAGAATGTGGAGTTAAAACAAGAGGAACAGCTAAAAGTATTTCCGCAAAGGAGGCTTTTCACCAAACTCCGCGAATATGTAGTCATATTCCCACGCAGAAGCAACAAGGCAACACGATAACTCAGTGCACAATTTCAATGCCCGCTCCCACACATTAGAATTCAGGACCTTCGGAAGTCTGCAGCTTTCACTCACAATAACTCTTCCTCCTCCTCGACGATAACAATTATTGCTGGTCATTTGCTGCTATATGCAGACTATTTCTCCTCCGAGTTCTTCTCGGGGATCGCCTTCGCGTCGCGGTCGCTCTCCGCGAACGCCTGCGCAAAGCAGCGCCCCACGCTCCTCGGACGCCTTGCCGACCGAATTTTCGAATAAACAGCCTGCTACGTTCACGTCTTGTCTGTCAATTCCTGTAGAAGGTGCAGTCCCTATAGACACACAGCAGGAAATTCTTTCTCCTTCCCAGCCCGGAGCACAGCGGAGCGTATCCAGTAGCACAAAACGCGCCCCACGTAAATCCAAGACACATGCTCTCGCCGCCTTGCAGAACCATGTGACATCACTCGATAATGATGATGTGACACAGCAGGAATCAACCGACAATTTTTCTGGAGATGGCATTCCCATCTCTGTCTCACCTACGTTAGACTTATCCACAGTCAAAACGTCAAGCCCTCGAACGCAGCCCGTGCGCTCTAAATCCCGTCCGTTTGGATTAGAAGACTGCCCTGTTTTTTACCCGACGTCAGATGAGTTCAAAGACCCTATGACTTACATCCGCTCCATCTCAGAAAAGGCGAAAAATTATGGCATCTGCAAGATCATTCCTCCCGTTGGTTGGAAAATGCCCTGTGTTACTGATAGCGAGGTTTGTATATTTTTTCTTTGTGACATAGTGATGTTTTTTACGATGATGGCTCTAATAAATCATGTATCAGACATTTCGTTTCAAGACTCGGCTGCAACGCCTTAACTCTATTGAGGCTTCATCTCGTGCGAAGGTCAATTTTTTGGAGCAGCTCTACCGTTTCCATAAACAACAAGGCAACCCTCGTGTATCTGTGCCCACCATCAACCACAAGCCCCTAGACCTGTGGTTACTCCGCAAGGAGGTCCAGAAACTCGGTGGCTACGAGGCAGTGCGTGATCCTCCATCATAGTGTAGCTAGTGCCTGAATAGTTTCATAGGTGACTAAAAACAAGAAATGGGGGGACCTCGGGGCTCTCCTCGGTTACCGTGGCATCCCTGGATTATCCACGCAGATCAAGAACTCTTATTCACGAGTGATCTTGCCTTATGAACATTTCTGCGATTGTGTTCGGAATTCACCAACCCTGTCCACAACTCCGACTGCAGCGCGCGATCCGCAGCTGAAGACTCATATGAACATCCAGACTGCCGCACATCCTTTGACATCTCCTCGCGAGCGTGGTTCCCCACCATCCAGCCCGCTTACTTCTACATCTAGCCCATTATCAGAACCCCCTGATGATGGTGATTATAAAGAACGTAGCGGACCTCGACCCGAGAGCGCCGCTGTGAGACGCGGAGCAAGAGTAGAAATGACTCGTAAGCCAGTCAAAGCACCCGGTTAGCAAATATCTAACCGTGAACACCGCCCAGCCACGAGGAAGTCTCTGGATGTCCACAGTCGGTTATCTCCGGCGTCGGCTTCACCTCAGCCCGACGACGAGGATAAGCGCACCTTAGAAGTATGTATCATCGCACTTCTCCTTTTGATGGACTCACTCTTGTTCAGCTTTCCTGCGAAATTTGCCAGAAGAAAAACCAGGACGAAAAAATGTTGCTCTGTGATGGGTGTGATTGTGGTATGTTTATTTTATAGCATGAAAACGTGTGCGCGTTTGACCTTGTTACCACAGGATTTCATATCTTTTGTCTCGACCCCCCTTTGGCCACCATTCCAAAAGGGCAGTGGTTTTGCCACATCTGTCTTTTTGGTACTGGTGGCGATTTCGGCTTTGATGAGGGCGAGGAACACAGTCTCTCGAGTTTCCAGGCGCGCGACCTTGAGTTCCGTAGAAGGTGGTGGACCTCTCATCCTCCACCGTCTCCATCGGCCGCGGATCTAGAGGACCCTACGGTGAATTACGTCGGAGGCACGCTGATTTCTGAGTATGACGTGGAGAATGAATTTTGGCGCCTGGTACAATCGCCGAATGAAACTGTGGAGATTGAATATGGTGCTGATGTACATTCGACTACGCATGGCAGGTAGGAGGATTTTTGGATTTTTTTCACCGTTGAAATGAATGTTGATAAATTTTTTTACATCATTCAGTGCCATGCCCACCCTGGAGACCCATCCACTAGAGCCGGCCTCGAAGGACCCGTGGAATCTGAACAACATGCCTATTCTTTCAGATTCCCTTCTCAGATACATCAAGTCTGATATATCTGGTATGACCGTCCCTTGGACATACGTTGGAATGGTCTTTTCTACATTTTGTTGGCACAATGAGGTGTGTCCATTTTGATACGTTTCAGTCATAAGCACTGATCGCTGATCCAACTACGCTACGACAGGATCATTATACTTATAGCATCAACTTCAGTACGCAGTGTTTTCTTGCAACAGGTTACTTTTTCTAATCGCTCTCCCTAGTGCATTGGGGTGAAACAAAGACCTGGTATGGTATCCCAGGAGAAGACGCAGAAAAGTTCGAGGCTGCCATCAAGAGTGAGGCACCTGACCTTTTTGAGGCGCAGTCTGATCTCCTATTCCAACTCGTAACATTGATGAACCCGAAACGTCTCGCTGATGCCGGAGTCCGCGTGTATGCGTGCAACCAACGGGCAGGCGAGTTTGTCATCACGTTCCCGAAAGCATACCATGCAGGCTTCAACCACGGGGTGCGTTTGCCACGTTTTCGATCGATCACATCTTGATACTGAGTTTCATGGCAGTTCAATTTCAATGAGGCCGTCAATTTCGCGCTCCCTGACTGGTTGCCTTTTGGTCGTGATTGTGTTCAGCGTTACCGTGAACACAAGAAGCTGCCAGTCTTTTCCCATGATGAGCTTCTCGTAACGATTACGCAACAATCTCAATCTATTAAAACTGCATTATGGTAAGCATTGAAATTGAAATATTAAGTTATTTTGCGAAATTCACCATATTTATTGAAGGCTGGAGTCGAGCCTCAAGGAAATGACTGAGCGGGAGCTCGCAGCTCGTCAACTGGCTCGTGATCGCGGCGTTTGTGAACGTCTTGAAGAAGAGGACCGCCCCGAAGATCAATACCAATGCACAATCTGCAAAGCCTTCTGCTACCTCTCGCAGATCATTTGTCATTGCAAGAGTGAGATTGTCTGTGTTGATCACATGGATCAACTATGCGACCATTCACCAGAGGAATTGACGCTCAGGAAGCGGTTTTCTGACGCCGACCTCCGTGAGACTCTTGGAAAAGTCCTTGAGCGCGCAGCCGTCCCTGGCAAATGGCGGGCGAAATTCAACAAGGTGCTCGTGGACAGTGACCTTCCGTCGTTACGCTCTCTTCGCTCGCTCCTTGCTGAAGGCGAGCGAATCAATCATTACCTTCCTGAACTCACCGCCCTCCGTAAATGCGTCAACCGTGGCAACGAGTGGTTGGAGGCTGCCAATGCGTTCATTAGCCGCAAGCAAGGTCGTAAACTCACCCGCCGTTCACGTGGTCGCCCATCTTTGCACGAAGCGAACAACGCTGCCTTTGATGACCGTGATGCTGGAGACAGGCCTGACCGTGGGCTCGACGATCTCTATGCTCTTCTAATGGAGGTGCAAAATCTCGGGTTTGAAGCCTCGGAGATAGGAAGCCTCCGTACATTGGCTGAACAAGCAGAAGATATTCAATGCAAAGCCTCAGCGTTGCTCAATTCCGCCAATTCAGTGGCCAGTCGGGACGCCTTCATAAGTGATTGCGAGCGGCTGCTTCTTGGCGCATCATCTATCAACGTCCATCTTGATGAAATCATTGAAGTTGAGAAGCTTGTGACTCGGGAGCAACTCATTAGAGAGCTGGAGGAGAAGGCAGAGGATGCGTCAGCTACACTAGAAGACATTCGTGGGCTTTTAACCCGCGCTCGCGCTTGCAGTGTTCCTCTCGAAACCCAGTTTATCCGAACCCTAGAATCCCGTCAACGAGCCGGGGATGACTGGGAAGAGCGGGCGAGGCTGTTATTGGACCAGCCACACAAGACGATTGAAGAGCTGGATGAGTTCTTCGAGATGGACTCTACCATTCCCGTCGATGCCACAATCTACGACCGGCTAATGTCGGCCCGCAGCAAAGCGAAGGATTTTGAAAAACAGGCGAAGGCTTGGATATCCCCGGATGGTCAAGGACTCAAACCCAGGATTTCGGAAGTTATGCGTTTCGTTGCTCGCGCTGAAAAAGACTTCAGCATTCCTGCCATTAAAGATCTGAAGCAAACTGCCGAGTTCGCTTTGGATCTTGAGAATCGATGTGAATCGATCCTTCAGCATCGTTACCAGCACCGAGAAGATACAGACGTCTTTGTAATGATGCGGAAGTGGAGATCCTACGCCCGAGAACATCTTACCATGTTCTCACTTCCCGTTTTCGAGAAGCTGGACGATCAGCTCACTCGTCATCAAGAATGGTTGGAAGATCTGCCATGGTACTGTCCGCAGCATGAATGCGCTCATGGTCGGGACATTCTGAATGATGTTGAAGAGTCAACGAGACCGGAGGATGACAAACCTCCCGCTGATGAGTACTTCACCTGCATCTGCACCACCCCCGTTCGCCCTCCTCCACCTGGGACTCACTCCGACGCAGTTCAGTGTGACCATTGCTTCGCAAGGTTCCATGGCGTTTGCGCAGCTAACGGTGGTTCGTGCCCTTTCTGTGATCATCATCACTGGAATGGTGCCATTCACAAGGAACGGAGTTGGCATTTCTGTTTCCTGCCGACCATCCTCCTTAAAGCACCTCCAATAACCAAACATTATTCGGAAGCCTGGAAGCAGCTGGAGATCATTGTTCGTCGAATAGATCGTTTGTGCGAAGTCATCGGTCAATTCTTGACGTATGCCTCACAACCCGGCAATAAACGGGCCGAGTATATTCCTCAAGTGCGCCACTACATGCGCAAATTGTACAAGATCCAGTTTGCTGTGTCTCCAAGTCGCGAAGTCTCATACGGTCTCGACCTCGCTGGTCTTCATCGCATCCTCGCTGGTCAACCTCCAGCTGTTCGGGTCAAAAAGAGGCGAAGACCAAAATTTACTTTTGGTCAGGATGTCGACAAGGATTGGTTGGATGGTACACGCTGTATATGCCGCGGTCGCACACCATACCTCCTCGAATATCCAACCGTTGAATGCGAAGCTTGTAGGAGACGTTACCACTCTGGCTGCGTCTTCTTCCCAACAGAGCCCAACGCCATCGCCACCAATCGATTTATGTGCCCACTGTGCTGTTTGCGTAGGAGCCGGCCTTACATATATTCAGAAGTCCGTGTCAAGCATGTTGGTCAGTAAAATTTGTTGAAGTGTATTGCTCACACTAACGGATGAGCAGATCACCAAGATCCAGACACGTATGTCAATACGAGTGCAATGCTAGACACCTTCAGCAAAGATGTTATTTATACGAAAATGTTACCCCCTTACACGCAAACATTATTCGTGGAACTCATACGATTTATGCCCGGTCAGCCTGATCTCAATAACGGCAATGCACCAGCTTCCCGGAGCGTTACAACGCATACAATGCCTCATAGTGCTGAACCTGGCCCTTCTACGCACCATCGACATTCGCATATTCACAGCACTCCCATGCCACTTCCCACACCACCAACGCCTGTTTATGAACTTGCAAGGCAGCCGTCAGCGAACGGACATCACGTCCCTCCTCCCCCACCTTGGCAATCCCGCCCACAGTCACCGCACTTGAACAAGAAGCGTAAGTATTCGGACGACACTCAGCAAGACAATGCAGAGCCAAGATCACCCAAGCAGCGGCGCCTTCCTCAAACTCCTGTTCTTCCGCCTGCGAGCGCAGCAGCTCGTACCATGCAGCAGACGCTTTCGCCTTCGCTCGCTATGATTGTATCACCTGTTGACACCGAGCCTTCCCCTCGACGACCGCCTTCGATCCCTCCCCCTTATGCTAGACCACATTCTTCCCCGTCTCTTAACACAATGAATGGAGAATGCTCCTCCGTGAAGTCAGTAAAGTTGTTGGTTGGAAATCACAAGTAGACCCCTATATTGTATTACTTCATGCGCCATTTGCGAATTTTGGTTTGGTTTTCATAGGTCTATGATTGTACTTTTTATTTGTTGACCGTAGTTGCAATTGTCCTCGCTACCTGACATGCTTTCTATGGAGTATTGATGTACGTGAATATTACATATATGAATGGGAAAAGAAGCGACATTGCTAATGGGAAAAAATGAGGACGATCCTCGAGTTCTCCCGCGAACTCGATGAAAGTCTAGGCGCAAATCACGATGACGAGATCGGGAATAACAAATGACAACAGCGGACCAGACAAGCGACGTCTAAACACTGAAACAGAAATAAAATAAAATGATCAACCCCAATACGTTTATCGTTTAACCATGAGTTTGTATGTGGTGTACCCGCCAATGATGCCAAAGGCTGCAAGTGCGGCAAGGATCCCAGCGAACCAGTGGTAACTGACCTGAAAAACAGAGTAAATAGTGGCGGTGCGCAAATGGTAGCCCACGTACCTGATCATCCTGGCCTGGAACGTGTACATTCATACCCCACATACCTAGATGAGCCATGAGGACATAAATCATCCGCGGTGAAGAGAATGGACTCACCCGTTACCAAGTTCATAGGAATGAGAACCGTACCCAATGCCGTTAACTTCGAGAGGACATCGTTGATCTGGTTGTTAGCATCTGTCATCTCGATGGAAATCTGTGCCAAGTAATTGGAGTGCGACCGGGACAAGATTTTTTCGTAGTGATTTAGATTTTGCGTCATGGTTATCAAGTGATCCTAACAACTCATCGGAATCAATAAATTGTAAATTCAGTGTCGGCAGCAACTGACCTGAATGTCGGAAAGATATAGACCCTTTCGTAAAGAATAAGTCCTGGCACGGATGAATGTTACCGAATAACTCACGATGTCTGACGTTGGTGCCACCCTCCAGTTTTCGTTGCATCTCTTCGCGAGCCCCTTGACTACATCCGCCTTATTACCCATCAAACGCAGTAGTCCCATGACCTTCTTGCGACATGTTCCGATTCTTCTCAACATGTCACTTTGCTCCGCCTCCTTCAAAATAAGGACGAGCTCGTCGATAGAGTCGACCTCATATTCAATGGACTGGATTAGAGGTCCGAAGGCATCGGTAATGTCATCGATCAACGCATACGAGATCCAGTCTGATGTGACATTAATGTAATCTTTGAGCTGTTTTATTCTTCGGCGGACATTTTGTGGATGCGGAGTGGGACGGAAATGGAACTATACAGATTATAAATAACACAGCATAGGAAATTAAATGGTGCACTTACAGATAAAGTTCCCTCTCTAAATACAATAATGTACATATTCAGAGGCTCCAGGTGCATGGGGCTGTAAGGATCCTGATCGAAACTCCGGAAACAGACAAGGTAGTAGTTCCGGAACAATTCGATCTTTTCACGAGCTTCCTCCATTTGGATGTCTTCAACAGTCAACGGGTGGATAGAGAAGACCTAAGACAATGCTTGAGTTCAGAGAACTGACTGTTTGCAGAGGCGGCACCTTGCTCAGAACCTTCATCTCTTCATCTGTCGGGCTTAGGACATCTAGCCACCATGTATTCCCCTCGACTTCGCCATCATTCCTAAGGCTATTTGGTGGGCCTGAATTACTCGCACCGCCTTTCTCCGGACGACCATGATTGCTCCCATTTTGATAGCTACTGTTATTGAGAGTTGTAAAATCTGGCGGATGTTTGTTCGTGTCCTGAACAGAGGCTGCCCCTCGGTGTGGTTGAGGTACGGGAACAGGAGCAGACCCACCCTTCACGTCCTGCGAGCGGTCGGGAGGAGCCAAGCCAGTAAATAGATCTTCAAAGGACTGCCCGTCCGCAGGAAGTTCGCTGAGGCTTCGTGCGTGAATAGTTGCAGACAACGCATTGGAGTAAAAGGAGAATCGGTATGGTCTGTCATGACCGGGCGTCATAATCCCACCCATCCCTGCAGCACTGTACTGACTTGTTGCTACATTGTCTGAGGATGGGATGGCACTTAAATGACCATTACCCATGAGCCGGCTTGGAAGAGTGAAGTTCGGGTCTCCGCCATGGTTCTCAAATAAGGCCATCTTGCCCCGGGTGCTTTTCCGGCTGTGCCTTGGGACAGGACTGCTCTGGCTGAGCTTGCGTTGTCGAATGTTACCGCGATAAGATGAGTCAAATGGAGCGTCGAATGGAGGGATTCCTCCAGGTAGAGATACGGCTGGTTCTGGACCACTGCTCTGTGCAAAGCTTGCGAGGCGCAGCCGAAATGCTTGGCCATTGGTATCCGTAGGTGATGATATGCCTAGCTCAGCCTTTTCTTGAGCCGCAAAGGCCTCTAGGTGAGCAAAGGTGAAAGCGGAGCGAGATGCATTTGCTTGATACACGGGAAGGCCCGGCATAGATGCAAGAGCCTCAGCGCGAATTGGTGGATATTCGCTTCCCATAGTCGTAAGAAGCGCTGGGTCGTGGGTTTGGTCAAGGTGCTGCATCCGCAAGTCGATAGGAGTTAGAGACCGCGGCGAGTGCAAGCCGTCAGAACCGCAGTTCACACCGTTATGATCGACGTGGTTAATTCTGTCCCCGCGAGCGATATGAATGTCGTGTTCTTCGATGGCTGAGAAGTGGGAGAATGAGGGCACTACTTCAGGGTGAGGAGCCGATTCGTATTCAAGTAATGATGCTGGAGGTGTTGTTGTGGTCTCTCTCCGTGCCCTGGACAAATGCAAGGCCATGTCTACATCCAACGTTCTCTGTCTTTCCCTCACTTCTGGATCATTCAGATCATAAGAGGAGATAAGCGTCGGCGAGATGTGCGGTCGGGACCCAGATTCTACCACGTCAGTTTGACATGATAGGCATTCTCTATTGTCCCTTCGTCGGATAGGAGAAGAGCCTCTGAGTGAAATGGGCGAGCTCGAGAGCACGGGGGCATCATGGGGAGTCGAAGAAGTCATGGGTCAATCTACGAGTCTGGTCAGTGAACCACACAAATTTGTAGAGCTCTATAAACGCTGAGAACCGCACCGGATTTAAAGAGATGTCTAGACAAACTGCTTACCGAACTGATGACCTGTCTTGAGTTAAGCTACTTAACGCATCAACGCTCCAGCCTTGAAAAACAAGCTAATTTCCACTCAGCACTGCTCCTTACGGAGGTGAGTGACGCTATTTGGCAAGAGCCTCAAATCCAAATATGACCAAATAAACTCCCGCGGCGGCCATGGACTTAACAGAGGACGAGGTTGGTCCATGATCCGATAGCGAAAACGTTGTACCCGGACAAGGGTCATGGCCAATGCTCATGGCAATCTTTTAGCCTCAGGGCAAATGCAACAGTCTATCATGCAGAACACCCATCCACATGAAAATAAACGTGCACACTCTCACCTGAACCGACACTCATTCTGTCCACCACGTAGCCCTGTTTGATCTCGCTTTACTTACAGTCACATCAGTGGCAAAAAATACCAAGTCCCTTCCGAGCACAGATCCATATCATCAGATGAATCTGTAACGTGGGCGAGAACGTGACTGTCCCATGCAGACTTTCGAATACGATTCGACGACTCATCTTCTGTTTGTAAATCACTTGTCATGTGGGCATCCTTCGAGCTCGGTCGAATGCTAGGCAATGGGGAAGTCATCTGGAAACTAAAAGAAATTACAATATGAACTACTCAATCACGGAGATGAACCTTCAGTGAGTAACCTATTTCCCATTCATGTGATTGCTTGTGACAATCAAGACGGTGTATTGTTTGATGTGAGTCACACCCTTGGTATTTCTTATTGGCTTTCGCTGACCAAACGCCACCTGAAGTGCATCGTTGATCGCGAGATTGCTCAAGACACAGATGCAGGTCATGCACGACTCTGTGACACACAAATCGACAAGGGTTTCTTACCCGGACCTGTGTCCAGTTGGCCATCCTGACCAGGCAGCAGCTCTCACCACTCTCGCATGGGCCCGCCTCAAAGGCTGGATTTAAAACAATTTTCAAGACGTCAGCTTTATCTGAGCTACTTGTATGTTCTGCGAAGCACCTGCATTACGTCTGCAGGGCCACCCCGATCATCCATTATCTATTCTATTACCTGACCGAAGCGCTGACATGGCGCTACAGCAAGGTATACACCGCCGTATATATCTACGAATCTGCGCCACGGTCCTGCAAACTATTTCCCTCCGCCCAGAGGGCACCGACCTCCGTAGCATTGCGGCAGGGGCAAATGGCGTCGATTATGCGATCTACGAATGCAAACAACCGGAGTCAGCGCAGACCAAACTACGGGCAGGGACACAGTATAGGAGATTTACGGAGCATTAGGAAGCTGTGGTAGCTGAAACCGCCCATATTCGTTTATCGTGGTTCCTGCTCCTGCCGTCATACACAGAATTGAAGCGGCGGCACACCGTGACTCAGTCATCATTCTCTTTTCCAGTAAGATATTATGCAGCGCCATCGTTGTCCCGATGTTGGGAGTGCCGCAAAGGGAGATACGACAGGCACCTTTTATGTGCCCAAGAGGAGACCAACTCCACCACTCTCCGGCGATGACGCCACGCGAGCAGGTGCACTCGACGTTTCGCAACGCAACATTTGGGTGTACCTCGCTTGACATGAAAAGCAGGACTCCGAGCAGCTTTATGACCATAAGAGACGAACCTCTGACCCTGCTTGGTATCACGGAGAACGACGTTCCACACGCTGAGTTCGCGTCCTTATCGGCATGACATACCGCTTTTAATGATAAAGAATACGAATGTGAGTTTGACTCATTGCAGACCTGCCTTAAATTGGATCAGAAGCATGGATAAGTAAATAGGGATCCCTCGCAACGCCCCAGAGACAACGTGGTATTTTGCCAAGGTTCGAACTCTGTCAGGGACCTTATTACTGTACATATAATCAGACCTTCGAAATTTAGAGATATATTAGCCGTGGAGTCGCCGACATCGTATCAAGGGTCTCGGGGCACCCAGACTGAAGCTTGAAGGTGACAATAATTAGGTATCATGAATTCACCGTCATTAATTTTATTGGGCTGTGTTGCTCCATGAAACAATTTCTGAGAGTGAACACTACCACGGAAAAATAAAAAGGGTTGCTGATAGAATTTTGCTTACAGTCCTGACGTCATTTCGTCTTACCGCTGCTAGGGAGCTGCAAAACAGGGTCCGATATTGTTCGGGCGGAACTTGAACAACCCCCAGGCCTGCAATGGCTGAAGACGCTGCTTCCACCAAACTGCTATCGCACATTTTGATACGTTATACAGGATCATAATCACAACCACCATCTGTGCACAAATTAGCGGGCAAACCTATTGCTGTTTGACAGCCATTGGCAGGCCAGTACCATTCAAGGGTACCTCGCCCAACGAAGGACGATCCCTTTGTTTGCGGAGCTCCACAACTAAATGGAAGCAGTAAGACTAAAAAAATGAAATGTGGTCCATCGATAAGTAGTTTGTTCTTATGTTGATCCGAGATGAAAATCAAATTATTATAGCTATAGACAAAAATCAACCCCTGGCGGGACTCGAACCCGCAACCTCCAGATTCGCTTCAACGGTAGAAGTCTGACGTCATAACCATTAGACAACAAGGGCTTGTGTGGCAAGCGCCAAAGGACATCCATAATCCTCAGATTACAATCAGTTGCCGCGGGCGTAAAAGTTAGAACCGTTAGGGTTTTTGACAAGTTTGTGTGAGGTTAATTGTTACTGGTGGTTCTGAAGATCTCCACGGAGAACGATTCAGAATCCATAATTCGGCCTTGGTTATTCCAAAACACGGAGGAGCGTGACCGAAAAAGCATGTCGTGTTGTTAAACACCGTGTGACCATACTTGGAAAAATTTGTATACTCAGCATTTGGACTAGTGAGTCATGACAGCACTACGGTAGCATAGCAGCAGCACGTCATCGAGAAGCTAATTTGCATTACTCGCACCTTTGAGGATCACTCGGCCCATCTTGCGAAACCGTTGTTTCCACCATTCTTTAGCCACGTTAGTCAACGTGGACTCATGATGCCAGAGACGACTGTTTAGACTCCCACATAAACAGCACAACGCTATGTAGCAAGTGCCACGTAACAAAATGCTACGTAGTGCACAATGCGCGGGGTTATTCCAATTACCTCGTCATCAAAGGAAAGTTCCCCGGATTCCTGTACGAGAGTGAAAAAAATCCGATCACAACCCAATGTCGGACCAAAACCCGGCACCCAGTTTGCCTCGTGCTGCAGTAATGATGAGTATAAATTGAATCAGCCATTTTCTTATTTCCTACAACTTACATTCCTCAAACGTTCAGCAACGTTAGCGCGCTCCACACCTTTGTTTTTGTCCCCCCTCGACGCATAACTTCATCATGGAAAGTCGGTCTGTCTATAACGTATGATCACCTTCGTTATTTATTTCGACTGCGAAGATTGAACTAGAGATCACCAGGTGTCCCGTCGTAAGGTGTACACTCCATCATATGTATATGATGGCGCCTCGCAATTATCATCTGTCTCATCCGATACTTTCGGGTCTTCAGACGAACAAGCTGGCTGCTGGTCGTGGTGGGGTGGTCTCTGGCGTTGCTTGAGGTGCTGGTAGCACACTGGTCAGTAGCCTGTCACGATATTGATCGCACTGAGCTGATCATACCATACACTTCTAGCTGGAGATATGTTCTCTCACATTTAAAATCATGTGGTTTTCTCCCGGCAAGAATCTTGGTGGCGCAGGCAGCCAACACATCATAGAACATTAAAATCATGTGGTTTTCTCCCGGCAAGTATCTTGGTGGCGCAGGCAGCCAACACATCATAGAACATTAAAAAATCATTCCCGTGACCATACATCGAAAGAAGGAAGACGGCGTTCCTTCATTTTCAAGAGTCCTCCCGCACCAATAGCATAGTGAAGACCTATATATAATCAGCTAGTAGTAAATCACGTACCACTATTTTGTACGCTCATACCAATTAGGGACAAGGCTCCTTCCGCTCGCTCGATATAGTTGTAAACATTACCATAGATTGGCCGTCTACAACTGCTTCCGTTGCACCAGTCGAATAAAAATCCCGCTAGTCAGCAAAACCATCGTTTGGTAGTCAATCTTCTATGACGACAAGTCATCGATCACGAATGCATGCTGCAAAAGGGTGTTGAACATGCGCAGTCTGGACGTGCCACGAATTCTGCCGAACAGGTTCGGATATGAAAACGGAATTTATGAGCTACAAATACAACGCAGATGGTTCTACCACTTATCACTGGTGTATTAGGGTCCCTCTCTGGCCAGTAACGCCACCTCAACTTTTGTCCTCAAACCCCTCCAACGTGTCCTCGCCCCTATCTGCTGAGATTCCGTAACAGGTAATTCCGTCAGTACCTTTGCAATGAAGTTCGCGTCCGTCAGAGGCGTCAAATCATTGCGACTGGGAAGCCGCTGTAGTTGGCGGTCGTCAAGGGACGAGTCAACACGAGAGAAAACATCAGACATACCCTTTTAACGCCATCATATGGTGCTTCCCAACCGCTTAATTGACGTATAACTAACGAAGGGCTTGCGGTGAAAGAATGATATATCCTCGTGTCATGTGTGCGAAAGAGGACATTATCCACGCGAAGCGTGAATCGCGACAAAATGAATATGCATGTGGGCATGACACGCTTCAATCCGGCCTAGTCAGACAACAGAAAATCATAGGGCAGCAGCACGAACTATTCGCACGAGGAGGTTGGACGATCCATTATCGTGTAGTTCATCTTCAAAAAGAGGGATTTCCGCGTAGAATAATATTGGATCTGGTCGCGTGAGCTCAGAGAGCGGAATAGAATGAGATGGATTGTCCTGATCGGCATCTATCCATCGTATTGAAGAGCTTGATGAGTCGATGCCTGATTCAGAATCAAGATGATGTCCAGGATAGGTCATGGTGTAAGTCCAGTCATAATGCTTGGCTGCGACTGTAATAGGTAACGGAAGATTCGTTCCGGGATCTGTGCTGGTGGGTACGCTCAGAATCACATTAATACATATGCACCATAAATTCCTCACCGGCTCTTAAGCCAGGCATCTGCATAGCCAACCTTGACTCCACCATCGCCCTCCCCGAGTTCACCTTTTTTCACACATTTGAGGGCATTATGAGTGTCAAACATCATTTTCCACCCAGATGGCCGATGCTCGAGAGATAGATAGTTACTTCCAAACGTCATTTCTGGCAATGGGAATCCTAGCGAAGCCTGCAACGCGTCGCACTCTGACGCGCTAGATATTGGGTTGGTGGACGCGATGATCACCCAATCATTGATTTCGATTGTACGTGAGTTGGGAGATTCTGATAGCTTGTGTTGCGGTACTGCAACTGCTGAAGACATGGCTTCAGCAAGAAAGTAACTGTTCAGTATGATTTCCAAGGGAGTAACTGTTATCGCCGTCGTTGTCGAAGATGATCAACTTGATCGGAGTTTCAAAAGTACATGTAGTACTAGTAATAGTAGTTTGATTCTCAAGTACTCGCCTTGGAAGTAAGCTCACCAGAGATCATGGAGGGGTCTCGTCCATCGACACCAGAAGCACCTCCAGAAAACCTGTGGTCGTCAATATTGGACTCAGTTTCTTCTTCACGGTCAATCCCTTCAAAACAAGTCCTGCTTCTAGGTCCTTCGTCATCTGGCAAGTCCGTACTTGCCTCGGCCTTGCTACAGAAAGCAGTTTCCGAGGAGAGCAAAGAAGAAACACGGTCAGATTTCGCTCTTGGATATGATTGGGCCGATATAAGAGATGACGGAGACGAGGGTGTGCTTCTCAAGTTTTTGTACATGAAGCGTGCTAATGCCCGTGACCTAGACACCTTGGCGCGTCTATCGGTGTACACAGTACCTTCAGATGCGATAGCTTACACTTCTTTGATACCACACTTTCTACCTCCTCGGGTATCGCTGCCTCATACCCTTGTAATGATTGTTTTGGATTGGACGCGCCCTTGCACATTTATAGACAATCTTCAGACATGGCTCAAGTGGGTAGAGATATGGGCGAAGGGTGATGGATCTCGGGATCTTGAAATCGTTCGAGAAGAAAATCATGAAAGATGTATGTTCATTTGATCGAGACAATTCGATAGCTGACATTGTCCTGCAGTACAACATCATTTACAGCATTACACTGAACCCTCTGTCGACGCAGTTCCTGCCACCTCTAATATTTCCTCAAATACAGTCCTACCGCTCGGCCCTGGCACTCTAACCCACAATTCTGCTGGTGTGCCGATTATTGTTGTCTGTACCAAATCAGACCTGATAGACGAGGGAAATGATCTTGTGGGTCCCAGCAGTTCCGGCATGGGCGGTATGGTAAAAGGTAAAGGTGGTGAATGGGAGGAACGTACGGATGGTGTGATGCAGGTTCTCCGGACGATTTGTTTAAAATGTAAGTTTTTCTTCGTAACCGTAGTGAGCATCTCATCACAATGCTCTAGATGGAGCATCATTATTTTATACTACGCAGCAACCTAACACACTACAGGTGCTGAGGCAATATGCCCTGCACCTCTTATTTATCCCACCGGCACCATCCCCCATGGCATCGGGATCCGAGGCTCCGGCTCCTCTGCGAAATCCATTTGTCTTTCATCATAAGCCAAATACCCTAGACCGCGATCGCATCGTCGTTCCTGCTGGTTGGGATAGTTGGGGTAAGATTGGTGTCCTTCGAGAAGGGTTCGATGCAAAGGCTTGGGGCGAAGCTTGGGAAGCAGACCTTGATGCCGACGTAGAGTCCGAGGAGCATTCAGGTGCAACAAAAATGTATAACATGCTAGTACCAGATCGAGGCGCGAAGGTGAAATATGTTATTCTAGTAATCTGGTACATGAACCTCATCTTTTTTGTGCAGCCACCCCCTTTACCTCCGTTTAATGCCCCCATGCCGGAACAGTCGTTCCTTGCGAAGCATTATGACGAAAACGCCAAGAAGCCAGACCGGGACCCTCGTGGCGCTTTCCGAAATCCCACGGATACGGCCGCAGCCGGTATTGTTGGGCCACTGGGGAGCAGTAGTTTCAATCTTCCAAACGTTGAGCGTGCCCTCAGCGAGATGGAGGCCGGGATGGGAATGACGAGCTCACTCAACGCCAGCACGACCGCAGATGGGGCACGCAGGTTACAACAAAGAGCTGCAACGGGTGCAAACGCGCCCACCCACGTTGGACGACCACCGAGCTCACCGACTATTGGAACTTCACCTAGTCCTACTGGAGGACAAACACAGCATGAAGTCTTACAAAACTTCTTCCAAAGTTTGCTCAGCTCACGGGATCGCGGTGGCGCCAGTGCAACAGCTAAGAGCACGGGCCCCAAAACGAATGGAAATACTAGTGGTACAGAGGATACAAGTTGATTGCATTCATCTGGTGTACTTTGGACTAGTGGATTTTGTATCATACAGTTTTTTTTGCGTAGCGTAGCAGTGGACACATTATTGTTGCGTGTTTTCGGAGATAAACAAATGACCAAACAAAGGCGACCGTTCACCTTAAGACCCGACCTCCATCAACGGGCAGCCGAAATTTACAGCAAAATTCGGTCTTAACTAGTTTCGTCTCGCTAAATTGTTAGCCTCGTTGCAACCGCGCTTCCCCTAACACCACAATATGGGCAGATGGTACGTCAATCTAATCAGTTCGAGTATATCTAATCACGTATGTCCCGGCGTGTAGGACAGCCGAATATTATGACGAAGTTTTCAGCGTGAAAATGAGGAGCTTGGTGTATGGGTGTCTTCTTACTACATAACTTCTCGCTAAGGAGACCTCTGCTCTGCTGCAGCTCCGGAGCAATCAAGCGCCATAGGCTTGAGAAAACCGAACCCACGATTAGCTATGAGCATTTTGTAGAGGATTTAGACGGTGGTGACTCGTTTACCACTTCGTTGATTGAGATTCTGGTCAAGGTGCGTTTCCTTCCACATCCCCTTTGTCGACTTCTCACCTCAGCTACAGGAAGTGGCAGACCGACACCGTCGCCAGAATGCCACTGACCGTGGACTTATTGGAGACCGCACCGCTAGAGCGCTAAGGAGGTTATCTAACCCAACCACTACCTACAGGGGTCATACTTGGCGCGAGACAGGTGGTCGAAGAGCAGTGGACCTTTCAGAGTACTTGTCGCGACCTCCGGATGAACTCCAAATGGACGAAGAGGCTGATGAGCTCGATTCACTAGAGCAGTATGGCCTCGTGCCACTCGAGGGGGCACGTACGAACAATGAGTTGTATGAGGCATACCGGCATCCTCCACGGCCGAATCCTTCAACAACAGCCTACCATGCGTTCTCTCCTGCTTTATACAACGTATCTGCACCGCCTCAAGCTCCTGCGCCTGAATCCCCAATCGACAGGGTGCTTCCTCCTCTACTTGATTCACCCCCTGCTCCACGGCTCGGTGGCTTGACACTTCCATCCGCGAGTGGCTTGCTCCATACCTCGCTGAGTCGACAACCTTCCATTCGCCGTCCTATCAGAAGCAGAACAGCGGATTTCAGTGACTTCAGCGCACGGCGTCGAAATTCTTCGCGGCATCTAGCTGATGAAGAGGGCCCACCGAGACTCGATTCATCCAGCACATTCCCTGGCCCACACGTCAGTGCTCCCAGGGAGGATTCCGACCCCTCTTTATCTGGCCAGCCGGGCCAGGCTAGACGGTTTTTCCCTTTCCGCTCACGACGCTTCGAAGTCATTCCCACACCTCGACCTGCACCCAGCACGGGAGAAGACTGGCTCTTCCCACCAGCTCCATGGTCATCTTCCCCATCAGACCGCACTGCATCCTTGGCACTCGATAGCCAAGTTGGTGAAGAGCGCTCTCAGGCGCCTCGGCTCCGACGAGGCGGCCTTAGAGCACCGGAATCTATGCTCTCACGGCATGCTTCGCCCGCCATCAACGCAGAGCTGGCACTGAGGGTATCGGAGGAGATGGCTGCTATCGAGAGCGTGGAAGTTGAACGTCAAGAGCAGACGCGATCTGTATCAGAAGAGATATTACACTCTATTAGTGGACCATAGACTTGTAGAGATATTGATTTATTCCTGTAGGCAGGATATTTGTATCATTTTTACTTTTACACCTCCACCTTGCATATGTTCGTAGCACATGCTAGCAAAACAGAACATCCTTTAGACGGGATCATACTGAATTCACGTTTAAACTTGCCACATCTAAAGTATGCCCGATTCTTATTGGATCTGCATGCATCGCCAGTCATGTGAATCTAGGTTGCAATAGCCAAACAAGATCTATTCCGAACATCCATGATCAAGAGACGCAACAGACCACAACCCCGGGTACGAGAATCGTCGCCAGCTATAGAGCAACCTTCAGAGCTAGAGGAAGACGAGGACGAAGACAAATCACTCCCGTACGTTATGACCCAAGAGCCAGTCCGATTCAGATAATAAAACGCAGACAGTATTTCGGAGCTCATTGAGCTCAGGAAGCTCAAAAAGTCCAGACAAGGAATTGATGTTTCAAAACTATCGAAAGGCGATGCCAAGAAGAGGAAGCGCAAAACTGCAGAGGATGGACAAGAGGCCGAGGGCGGTCTGAGACCTGGTGCGCGAGTGGATGAGTATGTGAACATGCTACTCTGGTGTTCGTAGTTCCGCTCACTTCTGAACACAGAGAAGAAACCAGTACGGATGCGAAAGCAAGGCGAGCTGTTCGAACGAGTAACTTTACGCAGCAAACGAATGTTTTGGATGTCGACAAACATATGTGAGGTGTGGTGTTAGTCTTGACTTCTATTCTAACGTGGGTGTAGGATGGCATACATCGAAGAGAATCTGAAGATTCGCAGCCGCCCTCCAGATCCATCTGAGTCTAAGCCTGGGGCAAACGCTGAAGAAGGATTTTCTCTTTCCGAACGGTGGAAAGGAGAGAAGAAGGCTGCAGATGAAGGCAATGTCACTAACAGCATGGCCATGCTAACAGCCATTCCTGAAGTTGATCTCGGCATGGAGTAGGATTTCCTTCTTTCCAATCTATGTGCTTTGGCTGACTTGTGAGATAGTGCACGATTGAAGAATATTGAAGAAACCGAGAAAGCAAAACGACAAGTTGCTGAAGTCCGCAAAGAACGTAAACGACCTAATGATGAGGAGCATCTCGTCGCAACTCGATGTTCGTTGTCTCTAGCTTGCTGTTGTGAACTCACTAATGACGGAACTTAGTCTATCGACCGCATCTCAAACAGAAGTCCGACGCAGAAATCATGCGAGATGCCAAACTCGAAGCAATGGGTTTACCACCTCAAGAAGACAGAAGACCTCGCGGCGAACGTCCGCAAATGGCGACCGACGAAGTGGTATGAAGAACTTTGGTTTATTTCTCATAATGATTTACTCATGTCTCTCAGGTCATGGAGCGCTTCAAGAAAAGAATGCGCAGGTGAACTACTATCTCCTTCCTGCGAATTATCTCCTGCTTTGTTTCCAGCGTCACCCCGTGGTCTCGAATCGCTCAGTCTCTGGAGCACCTCTTGCTCGTCGTTAGGGAGTGCGGACAAATATACACTTTAAATGCTGTCTATTCCTCTACATGGCCAAGGACCAAATCCTTCAACTTTTCGAAGTTGGGTGTACCGTATCCAGTGACTGCAATGATTATCAGATAAATATGTAACTTTGTTCGCCGCATCCATGAACTCACCAGGATCCCATCCAACCGTGGCCTGCGTACAGTCATCACATCAGCTGCTGAGGATCGTGGAAAGTGGATATCACATACATTGAAGCCCTCAGTTTGACATCCTGGGTTGCGACCCTCTGTGATATCATTCAATGCTGTGTAGCCAGTGGAATACAAGAATGGGTTTAAGAAACCAAGAGCAGTCTTTCCGGCAGAAAAACGTGCATCGTTTAGCATGGAAACGAACGCAGTAAATGCAGGGGCAGCGCAGGATGTACCATCCAGTAGTGTCACCTGGCCTTGGTAAACTACCGAGAAGCTTGCTGCTTGTGATGACACGTCGGGGTATGCCTAGGGAAATATTTGTCATAAGACCTGCATAATTGAAGGGTCAACTTACACGTCCAGTGCTGAAAATGGGGAGAGTTAATTGAATATATGCATCTGCAAGCTCGTGATAACTTACGAGTTATAGAGACCACTGTACGTGCCTGGAGCGAGCGTTGCCAAATATGCCGAGACAGCATCATCCTGGTATGAAGGACGATGAAACTAGTGTGGACGTATTCTATCGGTCAGGAGGTGTCACGGAAGGCACAGATCACGCACATAGTTACTAAATCCACCACCAGAAAAGTCCGCTGCAATCTCGGGGATGTTAACAGTTCCACCGACAGCAGTCACACTGCAAGTAGCAAGTAATGACTTTGGTTCAGTGCTCGTTCAGATGGATCACTTACTATGGGACATGAAGCAGGGAACACAGGCAAGAACATCGGGGTCTTAAGACCATCATTGGAATAACACTGGTGCTCGAGAGGCTCGTCAGGATTGGCAACGCCGTCACCTACACCCCCGTCGCCAGACGAGAATATTACTGAGACACCACGAGCACCGAGTGCTGCCATGCCATTGCAAATACGAATCGCGTAAGACTGCGGGACGCTTTGCTCGTCGTCACCATAACTCGTGGAGATCGTTTGAGGAATTTTAACCTGCGAAAGGACATATTCAAGCCACTGAATGTCTTAGTTGTCAACACTGTATCCCAACCGCAATCGCTCAAACGCACGTATGAGTAGGGTTCGTTCGTATTACTCTCTGTCAACAAATCAGACTTGAAAGGAGGCTTCCCGCCAGTGGAGTAGAACGTTCCGGGCGTGGGCCAGGTAAGTCCAAAGCCGAATTGAGTATCAAGGTTGGCCTCGAGGCCGGCTGCTTCATAGCTCTGGTTATTATTGCCACCTGCGAAGTACATCTATGAGGCATTGCCGACACTAACCCAATCTCGACATACCATGAATAGATAAGGTGGTATAGTTTGAGCCATGAGCAGATGGGTTCTGAAGCTGGTAGAATTGCTGAAGATCCACGTTATTGCTAAATTCATTGAGATAACCTGCGATACCAAAAGCATTGCCGTTCGTGGCAGACGTTTTATAATCCACCGCGTTATATAGCTGTCTCAAGCACGAAACAGTGATCGTGTTGTTGCAACTCGCATCAACCTGGTTGCCTGCAGGCCCCGTGATCGTTGAACCAGGTGGACTCTCTGCAGGCCGCACGTGATTACTCCAGTGCAGCGTACTCCTGAACGCCTTGAATTGAGCGAACATGGTAGTGGGCTGAATAAGATCGATGTGGTCGTGCAAGATCTCAGGGAGGCTGTAGCTCAGTGTCCGGATGATGCTCTCTCCGGTCTGAGCGTGTTTGTAAACATGATAATCCTAGGCATCTAGCAATCAATGGAGATCTTCGCAAATGACATTCACTTGCTTACAGTAGTCAGCATCACTTCTGCGAGACCTACAGGGACACGGATAGTAACCCAATCGTTTGCAGATGATTGAGTGATATCTTCTTCCCCTAAACCGTGCAAGGCAAGCCATTTTCTGACGACGGGCAGAGTCTCAGGGTGGGGAGCCATGAGTGCATCGGTCTCCTCCTTTGACAAGTGCGCCCCATAACGTGCATGATTTGGGTCGCTTACTTCCCGGAGGTGTTGCTCGAGTTCCGGAAACTTGGGCTGAGGCAAAGCGATCTTGAGCTCGAGCATGTGATGCTTGGGTGCGGGAGCATGCTTGTACCACCCACTAGGTGGACCATGGATACTCTCTTTCACCTTTTGCTGGTAACCCTTGAAAGGGACTGCCATAGCCAGGACAGCCGCGAAGGGGAGACTGAGCAGAGCGAGTCTCATCGTCAGCATGCAACAGTCGGGGAGGGTTTCAACGCCCACGAGCCAGTCAAAGTTCGCATCGTTAATTTATATTCGAGAATCACAAAACTTCGAATGACGTTAAGCAATCTGTTTACTAAATTGGCTCTGCACTTAAAACGTTACTAGAACTTGTTGACGCAAAAGGTGTTCTAGTACTTACCAAAGTACATTACTTCACGACAATTGTCCAAAGTCAAATACGTCAGGCATCAAGATCATTGCGGTGATGTGGAGCATGGAGAGTTTGAAAACGCACATTGATAGATCCACCATCTGCCCTTGCGTATGTGATGTGTATGTGGAATATGCAGACAAGATGCACGTTGTTATTAAAGTCCACGTATCAGGAATTCTGTATGTGCCATACACACCGTAATCATTGAGAGTCACATCGCAAATTCGAATACCGGCAATTCCAGGTGTATTCCTTCTTTCCTTCTGATAGGAAAATTTGATGGCTTGTGACAAGCTGATTGTGTGGTAGCTGCATCCTTGACCAAAGCCACCTCATGACACATCCTTGCGATTCGCAACATGGCCACTGCAGTAAACCCCAGAGTCACCTGAGTATTGTTCAAGTCTGGCAATCGAAACTTGTCAGACTCACGATCCGTCTCTTCCAGCACGCTTACTACAATCCTTACTACTGGATATAAATCTGCTGCAATGCAAAAAGAATGGAATGCGAAGAGCTGGAGTAACGCAATGCACTGTGTTGCGAACTTCTATATTTCTGAATCGACCTGCTCTTAAAATGACATTAATCACCACAAAGTAAGCAAGCGAGGAAATGAGCAAACCGTAAGTACTGTCAGAAAGTGAGAACGTTTACATATCTGTACTCAAAGCTCGTAGTGTACAGGTCCGAGTTGAAGGCATTTTCGTGGTGGCTAGAAGAGTCAACAAGCCTCATTTAGAGTGACTACCGACGATCAACAGAGTAATACTATAGCTAGTAGCTCTGATATGATTGAAGAAGAATCAAATGAGACATATAGTTGAAAGTGCCGAAGTAGGACGACATAGCCACACCCGAACTCTCATCAAGCTGGTTGTCGTCGCCCTTGTCATCACCTGTAACTGATCCTGTCGTGTTATCCCATACGCCTAGCTTGTTTTCTTTTCTCTAGCCTAAAGCTGGGTAGTTTGCCCGCAGGCCTCGAACCGCACGCATATATCCACAGATTTGGACTCAGACGACTCTTACTCAGTACCGCTTAAACCTAACATGTCCTCATCATCCAAGACCGCCCGGGTAGAACAGGCGTCCGCTAGTAAACCCCCCTTCTTAACAATGGGCGAGGTGACGCCGGAGGCCCTTCGATCCTGGGAGATGGGGTGCGCTCAATTTTTTATGCATAAGAATGTCCCGGAGGAAGACATGGTGAAGAAGGTTGCGTGGGGTATGCAAGACCCGCGCATACAAGACTGGTACCTTATGAACCAGGAGGAGATCGACGCGATGTCGTTTAAGAAGTACATGGCCGAAGTACGCAACATCTGGCTTCCATTAGGCTGGGCAGACACCGTAAGGCGCAAAATGTTAGCTTCCACTCAAGGACAACGACCCTTCAGCGAGTGGGCTATCGATGTGCAAAGTCAAACTATTCTCTTGCGAGGGACAGCATCACACCTTCCCGATATCAACATTCTCTATCATCTCGAGTCGCACATGAATGCTGAGTTAGCTGTGGACTACCATGCGGAGAATGTTGAAGAAGGAGACCTGCGCAAGTGGATTGAAAAGATCCGCATTCTCGATGAAAAACGTCTGCGTTATCTTGCCAGGCAGAAGGAAGCCGTGGAAGTTGCACTACGTGCTGAACGCGCTCGTTCTAATGCCGATAAGAAGTCCAATGGAAATACACGTTTCAGCTCAACGAGCGGCCGCAACACCTCCAAAGGGACTTCGAACATATCGAAATCTTTCACTCGACTCCCAACTCTTACCGACACTGAACGCTAACTCTTACGTGATAACGATGGTTGCTTCAAATGTCGCGAGCCATTCGCTGGGCATACGTTGACAAACTGCACTAAGGGATTTCCCAACGCCAGCACCTACAAGACTCTCACACCCGCTTTGGTCACCGCAAAGAAGACTAAGATGGGTAAAGATGTTGTAGTAATGCCGTCCGCTGCTCTAGGAGATGGCACTGATTCGGGTGAAGAGGGCGTGGCTCCGCTACAAACCCCTCACCTTCGTTGGGACTGTCTTGTAGACGGGCCCGGTGTCTCTTCTCCTATTAATGTGTCTGCGCTTATTGACCATGGCTCTTCTCTAGTTCTGATTGGTGAAGAACTCGCTGACAAACTCGGATTACGTCGTCGGCAACTCGCCAAACCGTTACCGATTTCACTTGCATTGTCCAAAGACAAAATTTCTTTCCTTCTTTCGCAATTTATTAAACTCTTTTGTACATCTCTCGATCAAGCTATACGTCACGAACTGTACGCGCACTTGTCCCCCCAAACCTTTGTACTCCTCTATTATTGGACGGACCATTCTTGCAATACAATCGAATTGTCGTTGATCACGAGTTGCGTACATGCATTGCTAAAGACGCTAACTACGATCTTCTACAGCATACAGCTACACTCAAGTCGAAGGCCGCTCCACACTCATCTTTCTGGGGGCCGAAGCCCTTGTGGAGAGATGTTGCGAATGAGCTTAACACCGTCCTACCGGAATGGAAGGCCATAATCGACAACGAGTGCGAACCAGTCAAGGGATTTGATGTCGTCGCTGCCATACAGGCGCGCATCGATGATTTGACATACTAGGATAAGCTGAACACCTTTGATGCGAAATATAAGCTAATCTTTAAGGATCGTTTCCCTGTGGATATCCCGCATAACGATGCTATGCCAAGTGATGTTTTGTTTCGTGTCAATTTGAAGGATGCTAACAGAATAGTTCAACTACGGTCCTATGATTGCCCAAAGAAATATCGGCTGGGCTGCAGCTATGACGGATTCAAACTGCACAGAGAAGTGCCGACTGTGATGGCAGCGATATTCTATGCTAATCCAGTTCTCCATGGCCAGGCGCCATATTACCCTACATTGCGGAATCATATTGTATCATCATCGAACTTACATATTAGACAACCTCAGGCTCCGGGCTCCCCCCGAAAATCTTGCACTTCTTCCAAACAGACCAGATCACGAACTTGCAGTAACACAGATTCGCTAATGCCGGTTATACTCCCCCACCAAGCCTCATGAGTCAGATCCCAAGGAGAAATATGACCCTGATGTTTGGGAGCTAGCGGACACCGAAAAAATCTTGAAGTTCAGCCTACCGTCTTGCAGTCGTTGATTCACTAGCCGATTAGGCCAATCGGGCGCACGATAAGTTTACAACTACTGTGAAGTCCCATTAATATGGAGTGTCGCTGTCCCGGTGAAGGCCCACCGGGCTATACACCTCTACATTTATCTGCCGCGTTGATCCAATTAACCGTTGCCACAAGCGAAAATGCATATAAAATGGACAGGGAACGAAAAACCTTCGGCGCGGAGCAACCTAGCAGTGACCATGATTGGGACAGTGTCATAGAACCGGATAGCGACTACCTCTGGCGTGTTTGTGGTACTCGCCCAGTCTCATTATTGCTATACGTTACTAATGGGTATATATCGGTGACCCGCATACCTACAAGTACTTCCCACGTGGTAGATCCATACCCGTACCACCTGACCCGCGACGGGTACGGTCATCACCATATTTCTCAACTTACCCCCTGTGGGGTATGACCTGGGTTGAATCATGTCAGGCCATAAGTACTTCCGCCGACCTTGCAGTCTTCTGTTTTCCAACACTCATCCTGACTTTTCGCGCCTGTTGTCACATGCTGCTGTTCTCCTGCACCTGCCGTACTCTCACTTGGATTAAGTATTTTTCCCCCTTGTAACTAATAGAATCTTCGAGCACCTCCTCTCGCGGGTCTTGCGTGCTCTTCATGTTGCACCATCCATCTTACATACGTGAGCCCTGTGCGTAATCTGCGCTGTTGCAAACCCGTCTTATGCCCCGACATCTTTCGCCCACTCATGTGAGCTCTCCATTGCTCCTGCGCCTGTTTCTATAATACCATCAATCATGATTTGAATTTGTAATCTTTAGATCTTCGCGTATGGCCTAAGAAGACAAAACTTGAAAATTATTGATATGATAAGACCTTGCTACATGACGAATGCGGGCTGTTTTCGGATCACTACAGCGTTTAAACACCACCCGAAGCCAGCTACCAAAGCCCCAAACCAGAGTGGATGTTTCCTGGACGTTCTCAATCATTTAGTGACTCATCGTTGCCACTAACATTAAGACGGGTCTCGACGTTGAAGCCTCCACGAGTTTGGGAATAGTGGGTCAGTTCAGTCTGACACGCGCAAGCATTGCCGTCGATCAGTCAACCTTGCACTGGTACTCGGAAGTCCGAAATATCGATCTGAGACAAAGCAGTGACATAGTCTACGGGTGGAATAAGGGCTGTTGAAAATACCAACCCGAGTACATAGATCGTAGTGCTGGATCGCGCGGACATGTCGGAATTTGGGATTAGACGCTCGACGGGCCTCGTCAGTTCTACCATATAATTGCACCCTCGAGCTTCTTCGAAAGTGATTATTTTGTGCGGGTTCACGGAATACTTGGGAACACCTAGCTCAAGAAGAACGCGGAGATGAAAGACCAAAACAACATCTGCGAATGACCTTGTTTTCTTGTCCAGTGTCGGTCCGAGTCACTGCCTTGAATCGCTAAGGAGATGTTTTTGCTCACTTGTATATAAAATTGTTCTTTTAAAACTATAAAGGCCTGAAGGAGTGAATATATGCGATGCACGTGCATCCATCATAGATCCCGTCTAACAAAACGGACTTCGTGTGTATATATTTTAAGGCATGGCCAAGACCAAGTCTTTCAATTTCTCGAAGTTGGGCGTGCCGTATCCAGTGACTACAGGTATGATCAGCATGTGGACATGTCATAACTTCGTTCGCTTTCATGAACTCACCAGGATCCCATCCAAGAGTGGCCTGCATACATGTATCACATTAGAATATGACTCGAAGGCGTGCACACATGACATACATTGAATCCCAGAGTTCCACATCCTGGGTTGCTCCCCTTGGTGATGTCGTTTAATGCAACGTAGCCAGTGGAATATAAGAATGGATTCAAAAAGCCAAGAGAAGTCTTTCCAGCATTGATGCGTGCGTCGTTCAGCATGGATACAAATGCGGCAAAGGTGGGCGAAGAACAGGATGTACCACTGATCAGATTCTTCTTGCCTTTATAAATGACAGAGAAGTGTAATCCTTGTGCGGCCACGTCAGGGTATGCCTAAGAATATGGTTGTCGTAAGATTTCTGCAAGTTGAAGGGTTAACATACACGTCCGGTCCTGGAGATAGCGAGTTAATTGTGTCTAGTGCATTCGCCAATCTGTGGTGACTTACGGATCATAGAGACCACCGAAGGTCCCGTGGGCGAGCGTCTCCAAGTATGTAGACACAGCAGCATCCTGGTACGCAGGACGAGGAAACTTGTACAATTGTGATGTATGGGTCAGAAGGTTTCTATGTGCGAAAGAGAGTACTTACATAGTTGCTGAATCCACCACCAGAAAAGTTCACGGCAGTCTCTGGGATGTTGACAGTACCACCAACAGCAGTCACGCTTAGGTCTAAATTGGCCGCTGTTGCTCCTTGATTGGAGATATCACTTACTATGGGCAGGAAGCGGGGAATATGGGCAGGAATGTTGTGACGTTGCGCCCGTCGTTGGATTTACATTGTTGACTGGCAGGGTCGGGATTACCATCACCAACACCATCATCACCAGAGGAGAACAACAAAGAGACCCCGCGAGCACCGAGAGATGCCATACCGGCGCAAACACGGATCGCATAGTTGTACGGAACGGTTTGTTCATCATCACCGTAACTGGTGGAGATCGTCTGAGGAATATCATCCTGTGAAAGCAGGTAGTCAAGCCACTGAAGACCGTAGCCATCAATACATTGAATTGTAATCGTGATGATTTGAACGCACATATGTGTATGGCTCATTTTGATCATCCGGGTACACCAGGTCGGGGATGTAAGGAGGCTCACCACCGGTCGTGTAGAACGTTCCGGGTGTGGGCCATACGAGTCCGAAACCAAACTGAGAGTCGAGGTTGGCTTCCGGACCTGGATGGCTCTGGTTGTTCACTCCGCCTGTGGAGAAAATGAACATAACCATCAACGATGTCCGGATGCAACTCACCATGAATGGAAACCAGAGTGTAATTTGAACAGTAAGCAGAGGGATTTTGGGCCTGGTAGAATTGCTGGAGGTCCTCATTATTGACGGACTCATTAAGATAACCGGTGAGACCAAGCTTGTTGCCGTTTGCAGCAGTTGTTTGATAGTTCTCTGCATTATATATCTGCCTCAAGCAAGAAAGGGTGATCGTGGAGTTGCAGCTCGCGTCGACGGGATTGCCCGCAGGCCCCGTGATCATTGTCCCCGGAGGACATGGGGCCGCAGGCTGCGCCTGATCAGTCCAGTGCAACGTACTCCTGAACGCCTTGAAACGAGCGAACATGGTCGTAGGCTGGATAAGATCAACGTGATCATGCAAGATCTCAGGGAGACTGTAGCTCGTGGTCCGGATGATGCTCTCTCCAGTCTCGGCGTGTTTGTATACATGGTAAGTCTAGAACAGACCGTCAATCAATTGCAACTTCCGACGGTGGCTATGCCTCGCTCACAGTATCCAGCATCTCTTCTGCGAGTCCGACTGGAACACGAATAGTAACCCAATCAAGTGCAGATGAACGGACAAGTTCTTCCTCCGCCAGACCGTGTAAGGCAAGCCATTCGCTGACGACGTCTAGAGTCTCAGGGTGAGGAGCCATGAGTGCTTGAGTCTCCTGCTTCGATAAGTACGCCCCATAGCGCGCGTGGCTGGGATCGCTTATCTCCCAGAGGTGCTGCTCGAGTTCCGGGAACTTGGGCTGAGAAAGAGCAATCTTGAGCTCGAGCAAGTGATGTTTTGGTGCGGGAGCATGCTTGTACCACCCGCGAGGTGGCCCATGAACACTCTCTTTCACTTTTTGCTGGCAGCCCTTGAAAGGGACAGTGCTGGCTAGAGCAGCAGCAAAGGGAAGAACGAGCAGAGCGACAAACTTCATCGTTAGTGCACAACACAAGTCAGGTTGGTACTCACGAGAATTTCTCGAGTACTCACATATATCGGGATCGCCATCGGGATAAACGTAGGCAATGCTTAGATTGACGTGGCCGACCTCGCACCGACGTTCAACGCTGTCACTGAGCTGGATAATGCTTCGTCATACGTGTCGATAGAACTTTCAAATTTGGTCAATTATTTTTCCGACAGCATCAAGATGTGGTCGCCGCCGTAATAGCGTGGGCACTTTGAGCTAATCTCGGAGAAATACATCACTGCAACTTGCCTGTCAAATGTATGAAGTAGATCATACGGTTGGGGCGGACCAACCTGTATGGCTGGAAGTTGTGATCCTCCGCCAGCATACAAGAGACAGGATCTATATATTCATGGCCACAACGAAAATCTCGATATGTTCTTGAGCCGTGCTCTTCGCGTGTGAAACAGTCACAGATTACCTGTATCACTTGGCGTGATTGATATTAGGTACTGCGTTTGTTGATCGTGACTGGGACTCAGGGAGTGAAATGAACGTGAAGTTCTGCGGTCCGTCATTCTGGTGAGATTAACGATTTTCATGTATTTGCTCAATTCTTATGTAAACACTAGATGATTTTTAGGAAACGTTATTGAAATATGAGCATCGTCTCGCACCTTGTCTAAACCGCAGATCAGTTGTATCTCCATTCCAATGTACAGTGTTGAGGTGTCAAAGGGCATGTAAGCAATGTTGCATCATAGTCACGGAGTTTGCTAGGTGTTAAAAATGGAGTGAACATGGACAGCAGATTCCAGAAGTTCTCGTTCGAGCTTGCTTTATGAGATCACTGCGTGTGTCCCGTCGAAGGTCACCAACTTACGGGTGGAATGGCGATGAGCTGATCCCTAGAGTCATTTGCGAGTGCAACTGTGAGAGTTTCGTCGTGGATTCTTTTTTTTGCTGCTTCGAGCCCTGACGTTGTCGATGCGGGTATTCCTTCACGACAAGAACAGAACGTATCCTGCGGGCTAGACTGGCGCTGAGCCAAGGCGGCACAAACCTCACGTCCGACGTTGAACGCCGACAGTCATGATGAATTTTAGTGAACTGAGGGTCAATTTTACAAATTGAATAAGCGGCCACCGGACTTTCTATTCCGCGGTAGTAACCAGGAATAATAGTCGCCCAGTAACTATGACAGCTTGAGAATGGCTTATGTAATTCAAGGTACTGTGGCGCCATTCTCCACAGCCTCAGTGTGGCTAAGCTACCAAGTCACAGGCCCGACAGACGACAAACCTGCAAACCTCAGGGCTGCTCTCACTGAAACTCGACTGCCACAGCTATTTAATCATGGTAAATGGCCTCATGAGTCCTCCAATCAAATCAGTACACACGGAGAGGCTGCTGCATGTGGATCAATCCAATTTTCTCAGCAGTGCATGCGGTCTGAGGCCTGAGGATCCGAGTTGGAGGACTCGATCATTTGGGGAATCGGCTAACGTCACACGAGATCGCCAAAATTATCGTATATAACGTTCTTGTAAGTCCAAACGTTTTCCCTACTGACAAATGAGACTCATCTCCCTGCTCGGGCTCCCCTTTGTGGCTGCTCTTGCTACTGCAGCTGTACCCTTCAAGGGCTGCCAGCACAAGGTAAAGGAGAGCATTCATGGTCCGCCCCACGGATGGTCCAGACATACCCCTGCTCCCAAGCACCATATGCTCCAGCTTAAGATTGCTTTACCTCAGCCCAAGTTCCCGGAGCTCGAGCAACACCTCTGGGAGGTGAGCGACCCCGATCACCCACGCTATGGGGCACACCTGTCGAAGGGAGAGACCGATGCTCTCATGGCTCCCCATCCTGAAACTCTGGACATCGTCAATGAATGGCTTGCTTCATACGGCCTGACAGAAGAAAGTCTCATTCGTTCATCTGCAAACGATTGGGTCACTATTCGTGTACCAGTCAGCCTTGCCGAAGAAATGCTGGATACCGTGAGCAAACTAGTCTTGTCTCCAAAGATTACGGTCCATTGACTGCTGGATGTCTAGAGTTATCATGTATACAAACACGCTGAGACTGGAGAGAGCATCGTCCGGACCACGAGCTACAGTCTCCCTGAGATCTTGCATGATCACGTTGATCTTATCCAGCCTACGACCATGTTCGCTCGTTTCAAGACGTTCAAGAGCACGCTGCATTGGTCTAACGAAGCTCAATCTCAAGTCTCGAGCACGTCCGGTGGAACTATCACAGGGCCTGCAGGCAATCAGGTCGATGCAAGTTGCAACAGCTCGATTACAATTTCATGCTTGAAGCAGCTATATAATTCGGTAGATTACACCACATCTGCTACGAATGGCAACAAGCTTGGCCTCACTGGTTACCTGGGTCAGTATGCCAATAACATGGACCTACAACAATTCTACCAGCTTGAAAACCCATCTGCTTACGGTTCAAACTACACTTTCGTTTCCATTAACGGTATGCTGCATTCAAAGCTCGGTGATTATGCTACTGATTTGTCTCACAGGTGGATTGAACAATCAGTCCTATGAGGCAGCAGGCATTGAAGCTAACCTTGACACTCAATTTGGATTTGGACTCACATGGCCCACTCCTGGAACATTCTACTCCACTGCTGGCGAGCCCCCTTTCGACCCTGACATGTTAACGCCGACTGATACAAATGAGCCATACTCATACGTGAGCTTGGGTAACTGTAATTCAACTTCTAATGCGCTGATGTATGATCCCAGTGGCTCGATTACGTTCTTTCTCGACCTATGCTTCCTCAAACGATCTCTACCAGTTATGGTGACGATGAGCAAACTGTCCCGTTCACCTATGCAAGCCGGGTCTGTGCAGGCATGGCAGTTCTCGGTGCTCGTGGAGTGTCTATTTTGTTCTCCTCCGGTGATTCTGGAGTTGGTGATGGCGATCCAGACCCTGCTACACAGATTTGCTACTCCAACGACGGGCTCAATGTCACGAAATTCCTGCCTGCTTTTCCCGCTGCATGTCCATAGTGAGTGATCTCGGCAATAGAGGGGAGTATAAAAACTAAAGATCAAATCAAGTGTGACGACTGTGGGCGCCACTGTCAATATCCCGGAGACTGCTGTATCCTTCTCTGGTGGTGGTTTTAGTAACTATGTGAGGAATCTGACAGTCATGATTGATACCTGTTGAAATGCTAACGCGTTCCCTCAGTTCGTTCGTCCAGCATACCAAGAAGTTGCCGTCTCAGAGTACCTAGAAAAACTCGCTCCTGGTACCTACGAGGGTCTTTTCACTCCGTAAGTGCAATAAGCTACTCCTATCGGTGTACATTAATCGAGTCACTTATCTCTAGCTACGGGCGCGTAAGTGACCTCTTCAGCATGCAAGGATCTGAAAGCTAACATTTATTCAGGCCTATCCCGATGTGTCGGCCCAGGGGGTGAACTTCGCTGTTATCTACCAGGGCAAGGAGGTACCTGTTGACGGCACATCCTGTTCCTCACCCACATTCGCTTCGTTCATTTCAATGCTTAATGACGCACGCCTTAACGCCAGCAAATCCCCTCTTGGCTTCCTTAACCCTTTCTTGTACTCCACTGGGTATACTGCACTAAATGATATTACCATGGGACACAATCCGGGATGTGGAACTCAGGGCTTCAATGTATGTCATATCTACATGCCCTCAAGTCGTGTGACTGATCTGATCGCCATGCGCAGGCTACAACTGGATGGGATCCTGGTGAGTGCATGCATTTGGCAAGTGATTTTCTATTTCATCGTTGACGATACCTGCAGTTTCAGGTCTTGGGACACCCAATTTCGAGAAATTGTTGGGACTAGTCTTGAGCATGTCCTAAACATGGTAGATGAATGGACAATCTATGATTGCTGTGTACATCATGAATGGCGTATAAGGGTGCAACGGTACTAATACGAGAGGCCCTCGGCAAGGATGAGACGCCGAAGTCAATGACTGAAGGTAATTGAATCCACTTGCACTGGTGACGGACACTCGAAGAGTGAGATTAGGGGCAAGCAGGGCCCTCCAGCTTAATGCTCGGAGGGCTCGCGATCAATTGTCGCACCGAGGTGCGATAGCTTGTGCATGAAAACTGAGTCGCATGATTATCGTACACAGACACTCATGACCAGAGGGAATGCTAATTTACCACAAAAAGTGACTGATGACGAGAAGAGTCGAGTTTATGGGGCTATTTTTTTTTGATTAGTTTTAGCATCGAGTAACGGAGCCGCATATTATGACTGCAAGACGACAATGGAGAACAAACCATGACGTGGCAATTGAACACAGAAGTGAACAAATAGAGCTCTCGATCCTGGATCCTGAAACCGCGTATGAGGAGATGGAGCAGAAACGGGTGCCTGCGGCAATCTCTGCCCATCCAGCTTCGTGAAATTCCGGGTAGCAGCAGTGATATATGAGGTCTTCGTCGCGCTTCCTTAGGATCTTGTGACCAATTCCCAGTTGGGACACTTTTCCACCAGCTCAAGTTTGGGTACAGACGATCATCCAGGGTTGGTTTGAGTCGAAGTCCCTGGTCGTCCGGGTCCGATAAGAGACGTTTGCGTACTGATTCTGAGTTTGATATGGAAGCTTCAAGTTTGATAAAGAATTCAATAAATAGCTTAGATTATAGCGCAGGACGTGCGCGTGCTCGAACGCTGGATGACGGCGAAGACGACGACAAACGTGTCAAGTCTGCCGGAACAAGAGGCTCAGCTAAGAGTATACGTCAGCGTAACAATTGCGCACAGACCAGTAATTTCGGCCTGAGCCGAGTGCGAATGTTGATTCAACTTGTTTAAAACTCGATACAGGAAAGAGCGCGCAATGTCTTGCCCTGCAATGGATCAACTGAACATTGCTTCACATGATGTGGACGTCAGTAAGAAATTCCATCTAGTCGATCTAGGTCTTCATCATGATGGACATGGGGCACTGGGTTTAGTAGATGCCGGGTATGAGCCGGTACCTGACCGTATTTGCCCACCTCTGCCATTCGTCTCCAAACATAGACTTCACGACTTCTTCCTCTTGATTGATCCTGCGCACGAGGCTTGTCACAGTAATCGTTCTCTCCAATATCCATGCCAGCAGAACTGGTTTCACTCCAGGGAGACTTAAGACTCCTGATTGTCTAAGCCACGAAGTCGCAGATCCGTGCAAGACCACTATGCCGATGTACTGCAGAATAGCTGCCGAGTAGGAGGGATGGCGTACGACCGAATATGGTCCATTCGTGACAAGCTGGTGACCCTTGCGGGCAGTGAGCTCGAATGTGAAGAATTTACCAAGGGTCCGGAAACATGACCAGCGGAGGTATCCCGCCGTGGCAACGAGTGCGGTACCGAGGATGAAAGGACGAGTGATTGGCACGTCCTGGATTCTCGGAAGAAATGGACCGATCGTGTTTTGTATCACGCTGGGAAGTGTTTTGGGATCTGCCATACGAGAGACGGCGAGAGCTATTTCTGCCAAAGAAACACCCCAGTAAACTATCTGGACGTAGTTCCATCAAATAGAATTGCGGAAGATCCGTGAATGGGTACCTTTGAGATCGGGAGCCCGTATTTAACGTGCTGGATGATGACCCACTCATTAAAGTTATCATGAACAACCTCGTTCTTTGGTGGGGCGTGCGGGGGAGTGAGCGCTACGTGCACAGCGACAGCAGACGAGAGAATGAGTGGGATTTTGAGGAGGGACATTTTCATAAAGAATCCTTGACCTTTTTGGTTACTTTTATAGAATCCATCGGGAAGTGCGGCACCGTGATCCACGAAACTGCTTGTATACGTTGTCACTATCCGGTATGTCAATCTGATTGCGGCGGATATATAATTGCACCAGGTGATTCTTCCACGCAAGTCTAATTGGTCGATATTCTTGAGTTTTCTCGCGCGGGCCGTGTGAGTAGTGAAATGATATGAGCCGATGAACTATAAGCACATAGAAACAAAAATGACGTAGAGGGATATATCCGCGTATTTCAGAGGGGAAGAGGCATCGATGAGACATGAGGACCGCTTCGCGCCTTGTTCGGAAGTACTGTGTCAGCGTGTAGAAATATACGATCCTTACATGAGTCTGACATGGGAGTCTCGGCAGGACGGTTATGGGCAGGAGGACCTTGGTATCACATTGGAAATTCTTGCATGACGCAGTGTTTGACTGAATTAATTAAACCTGAAGTGTTCATATGAGAGCAATATGAAAATGCAGAATGATGCAAACAGCCTTACTCACTCCCGGAAGGTGTGGTCAACAAATGTAGCTGTTAGCATCTGATCCTTCTGGGATGTATATGGTTCAGATGAGTCTGAATTCATAGCTTACCCGACATCCTTCCTGAATCAGATGAGAAATCTTGCGCACGTCCGGACAGGCGACAACGCCTGACGATTTGTAGAGAAAAGAAGTCGGTACCCTAGTCGTAATACTAGTATGCTAGGATGTGCCGATAAAGATGCATCGCAAACCATTGTCGTTATTCTAAAGTGCAGGTAACGACCGTCGATATCTCCAATATCCTGATACACCTCCCTCTGAGGGTTTAGGAGGCATTCGCTAAGAGGCTGCATTGATGCGGGCAGCCCTCAAAGGGATATGTCGCTGGCTTTCGACGTTTGCTGACGAGGAGCGAATAGATTCCTGTACACCGATCATCTGAGGAGCATGGGTGCGCATGTGAAAGCCAAGGTCTCGAACGACGTGTGCTCGCAACTTGCGAAAAGTTTGTGGGGATGTGTAACCATTCAAGCCCAGAATCGAACGTCAGGGTCGGATGCACGGGATGTCGGACAGGTGGTATTAGAACACAGAAAACCACTCACGTCTGCAGGTATTCCTATACGAGTATTGAGAACATGGATCATCTGCACTTCTGCGCTGTCCGGGTGTGAAGAACCTTGAAAGTCTCCCATTATCAAGGATCTCGAAGTTGTCAGGATTTATGGATTTGACAAGTGAGAACTCACCAAAACTCAACCGCTTCGAAGTCACTGCTGCGTATTTAGATATTGACCGACTTGTATGACAGGGCAAGTGTAAGAGGCTGGACGCCGCGGACCATCTCAGCTTACGATCACGTGCAATGTTCCCTCACGCGTCTGACATCATGTTAATCTTCTACCACTATGTGCTTGCCATGTGCTCAAAAGAATCATAACTTCGTCCTGTCAAACTTGTTCAACTCGTTTTAATCCATCCTCTCAACCAAACTGCATCAACATTACCGCGACCAAGACCAAGGGCATTGACGTGTATCGTGGTAATGTCGACAACGTACATGCGGTTCTCTATGATTGTCGCGCAAGAGATCTAGCTGGATATCAGTCGCCCGGTGACGCAACGATGACAGACCGTCTGAGTCAGGGAGAAGGAACCGGCCCCGGTTACTGTGCCCCGGATCAAAGTTCTAGTCCAGTTTCTCCGACAATGTACCGAAACTTTTTGAGGCTCTCTTGCACATTCGAGGAGTTTGTGTCTTGCCCAGGTCAGCTCCAAGCCCGCGCAGTCTCCTCTACGAATCAACCTCAACTCGCAGCTCCTGCTTTCTCGTCACAACCGTGACTCACAGCTATTCACTTATCAGTCATCCTTACGCATCCCTGAATCTCGAGTATTTAAATATCGAGCCCTCGACGATTTTACTTGGAACTGTAGTCGATTCTGGAAGCTGCGTCAAGTTCAGCCTAAGAGCTGAGCCGAAACATGACGACGCGCAAATCTTTATAAATTTACACGTGTCAATTATGATTCAAGCCCACGTATTGTCGGTGAACTGGAAGGTCCGTCGCTCTATGTTTCTTCCTCGCGATCTTGTATATATATCCCTTCCAGAATCCAGGTACTAGTCTAGGCTGTTAGATTCTTGTATTACTAGATCTTAGTAAGTACTAACTTTTAATTGGTGTTCAAATTTAGTATCCGACCGTCATCACTGACGAACACTTCTTTTCGTCATTACACAGCTTCAAAAACTTTGACTCGGTCAGGATTCACGAGGAGAAATCACACACAATACGATTGGCGGATTCCGAGCCCACACAAGCAACTGCTGCGTCTCAGATACACGATCATCGGAATAGCTTCGAAAACCAATCGCAAACCATTAAAATGTCAAGTCTACCATAGGAATCACAATGAATAACATATTTCCGTAAAAGTTCTAGTCACTGCTGACTTGGCATCACACGCGGATACTACCCTGCCCCAAAAACAATTATTCCGCGTCACGTCCCTGATTCGATGAGATCACTCGGCCAATGAATGTACGTTCTTGGATGCTTTCAAGAGGGTTGTTGTTCGTCGGCTCGCCTTTTTTCGATACTCACGCATGACTAACCCGATAGCTGTCAGTTGCTGTACTACATAACATAGCGAGTCGTTGGTCGCATCTGTGACTTGTCATGCAGGCTCAGCAAACAAAAATCAGGTAACATAATGTGATATTACTTGAGGGCATATCTTCAAAAGACATGCACTGAAATATCTTCCAACCCATTTATTCTGATTACAAGTTACTTGGTACGCCACATAAACTAATCGCAAATACGTCATAACTAGGATACAAAACTTCCGGGTCTGTTGAAATTTCAACAGAGAATAATGCATGATGTGGTCACATTCAACACACGGCTTCAGTACACGCCAGGTATGATCCGATACTTCACTTTTCGGGCCCACGCCTCCCATTCGTCTCCGAAGGCAGAATGCATCATCCTATCTTCTCTCTTCGTTCTTCTTAACGTCGCAAAAATCACCGCTGTACACACAACGGAAGTTCCAGCGACAACCGGTAACACTCCAGGGATCCTCGCAGATATGCCAGAGGTCCTTAACCATGAGTTGGGAGAGCCATGTAGAATGATGATCCCGAGGCACATCATCATCATTCCTGTGTAAGAAGGGTGGCGGACAATTGCGTAAGGTCCTGTGGTGATAAGCTGATGATCTTGACGTATGCTGAGCAGAAACGTGAAATGGCGACCGAGGGTTCGGTAGCATAACCAGCGGATGAATGCACCACTAGTCACGAGACCACAGCCCACAAGAAAGGAAGGAGTGATGGGGACGTCTGTGAGAGTGCTCAGATATTTCGATATCATTCGCAAAACTGATGGCATTTTTGAGGAATCGACGCGGCGAGCTATAATGGCAGCTACCTCTGCCACTGCCCCCGCCCAGTATAGCCCCTGGATATCGACCAAAATCCTTTCAATGAAGATCTCCTAAGAATATGCAGAATTCGGACGAACGGATATGGTTTGCGAGGGATATCTCATTTTACGAAAATAAGATGTGAGAAAAACCAGAGTCTGACCATCATGATATAATTCTTCATCGGATGAAGAATGAGGAGGTGTGATTGCTACCTGGACTGC
The DNA here is from genome assembly GCF_016758785.1 of Suillus bovinus. Lineage (NCBI taxonomy): Eukaryota > Fungi > Basidiomycota > Agaricomycetes > Boletales > Suillaceae > Suillus > Suillus bovinus. The sequence goes on along the minus strand of NW_024542115.1, from coordinate 60,547 downwards.
GATAGCAGATGAGAGAACTAGAGGTATTTTGAGAAGTGACATGTCCAGTTGGATGGACTTGGTGGCAACGAGTTACTGACCTTTAGTAGTGCTACGTAGTGTATTGGTGCCAACCAGAGTTGTGACGTGAGTGCCACGAGGTGCTCCATCGATCTGAACCCGTCATCGGCATCAGTGTTGCAAGACGGGGGCCCCCCATGGGTGCAGTAACGATTTCAATGACCTTCTGGAAATTGTTTGTCAAATGGGATCAGATTCCGGAGGCCCCATCAGGGCTGCCAGGTACTATGTACTGTGGTGGATCTTTGCTTACAGTTTGATCTACAGCGGAGTGTGAAAAATCTATGCGGCATGACGGCAAATCGACATAGCGGGGCCCTGCATGATGTAGTAACAACGTCGATCCGACTCGATGACCTGGAATCCGACTGCGGTCGACGTCTTTGGATAGTACTCTTTTATCGATGTTTAAATTTACTCCTACGTACTCCACGGCCGGCCACCACTGTCACCAAGAGAAATGTAATTGACGCAGGTGCCATACAAGCGGATCCCGGCCGTTCTCGCTCTTATAAGATGGCCCAGTTGTATCGAGACGGAGCACAAGTGCAATCAAGCATTTGACAATCATGGCTCAACTAGCATCTCCTCATGCACTCTACATATCAGAGATATTGTTCGCCATCTCATATCACCTCGCAGATGACAAGAAAACGCTAGCGCGTCTTGCTCGCTGTTGTCATGCATTTTCGGAACCTGCTCTCAGTGTTCTATGGTCTTCGGTGCGATCTTTTTCGCCATTCATTCCCCTTCTGCCGCCGACCGTGAAGTTATTATGGGTGAGCATAAAATCTTTGAAGCAATTACGTTATACTCAAGGATGTGTAGGACCACGGTCAATTTGACGAAGTAACCCTTGCCGAGTTTCAGTGCCCCCCTGAAGAAGAATGGAGGGTATTTGACAGTTACGCCCGCAGAGTACGCAGGCTAAACTCTGGATCGTGTCACCAAACAGTGGCCCGCATACGCTCCGGAACCACTTCATTTCCTTTGCTACGATCTCTGTCTCTTCAGCTCGCCGAGCCCCTTGATGTGCAAGGGCACCTTTTCTCGGACTCGTTACGCTCTCTGAAGATATCTGGACCTGCATATGTGCATTGCAAAGATGACCGTGTCCAAATGGCCATCGCCCAGGTAGCTCGCGATGCGCCATTGGTGGAATATCTTCATATAGAAGATTATACATATTCTGTTGCGCAATCATCACTACCACCTCTCAATTTTGCCCATCTCCGAGCTGTCGAAATATCTGCATTTTTCGATTACAGCCTCCTACAATCTCTTTGCCACATCCTTTCCGAAGCACCTGTGACACAACTCAAAGTCGAGCTCCCACCCCTCCCAAATAAGGAGTGGAATATCTCAACTCCTGTCTTTCCTGCTCTGACATCATTGCAAATTTGTGGCAATCCAGCTTCTGCCGAACGATTCGTATTCCATCTTACCAGCGTGGGTCTTCAGGAGCTTAGCATCCACCACACAAGAGGACCCGCGAGCGCCGCGGATTACCGCCAACTTCTTTCGCTTGTTGCGGATAAATACAGCGACACTCTTCAGCAACTCTCGCTATCACTCAGTCAGTCACCCACCCCGAACTACCCATACGATCTTTCCCAAGCAGTTCTCGATGACTTTTACGCGCTCGCACCGCGTTTCAGTCGACTAGAGACTCTCCACCTCTCGTTGCCGCACAATCGCTACGTTCATCTAGCGCCTGAGCCGACAGTCGAGTCTCCTACATGGCCATCTCTCAAGCTTTTGGACTTTTAAGTGACATAGTGTTTTATACGAAAGGACTAAAAGGACGCTCAGCGCTTTATATTTTAGGAAGTATATATGCCGTGTTAATCATGTGTTAGGTTATTGTTAATGCGAACGTGGAACATGAGAAGACTGCGGCAGTGTGGGAGTCAGCACTGAAATGGTGCGTCAGTGAGACATACGGATTATTGCATGATAAAGTGGATGACATGGCATCTGATGCAAGCAAACCGACTCCGGCTGGCAGGAATCTGGGACGTTTCCCGCATGAAATGTGAGTTGTAAGCAATTTTTCAAGTCAGTTCGCTGATGACCGGGACCATTTATTGTAGCTATTATTAGTGCTTGAGTATTCACGACATCTCGATCAGCACAAGCACATTGTATCCTCTTCCAACGAACATTCTAGATTGCCAGCGCGGGTACAGGTCGTGCTGTTTCAATTTCCCAAAGACGTGGAAATTGCCATGTTGACTAGTAGTATTGCATAAGCGGAGCCTCATCCCGGCCTGCAGGGAATGTTCAATAAGACCAGGGAAGTATTTTCTATTTCATGCTTTGATGTATTTCTAGGGCAAGGTTACTATTGGCAGCGTGGCTTGAAGAGGCCGAATCGGATGAAATCGAAGGCATAAAGCTTGCTCTACTTGCACTCTATCAGCCCAACAAACAGTCTTATTCCGCTTGAAATATGGAAGGCCTCACCAACTACTATCGATGACAACGAGAAAGCACGCAGGAATATCAATTGCGATGGTTTGGGTCTTACACTGTTGGGAGGAATCATGCGAGGATTTCACTACGACAAAAACGCCTGCGCTGGTTTGGACCTTTTCGATGCATTTAGCATCGATTCTAGTGACCGTCTATCTACCCATGCTTTCTAAGCAAAACGTGCTCTTTTCTCGACAAGGTAAGCAATACTAGTATATTCAATTTTTCTGGAACACTCGAAAGGTTTTCAGTGATGTACACAAAATCTTTGCCCTTGGAGGGCAACACAAGCTTCGCATTTGTTCGTCTCACCCCTCCGCCTGACGAGCTCCAATCTGAACTCGTTCCAAACTTGCCGCCGGGATATCACTGTCATCCTGGTATCGATTTTTAGCACTCTTGCTTATACACTAACTGCGGGTGCACGTGTCGTATGTCATCGAGCTCATTCCCCATCTTTTAGTGCCGCACTTCCTGCCGTGTCCGCAGTACTCCACGATATGTACTTTAGGATGTTTTCAAGAGGATTGTTGTTCGTCAGCGTCAGCCCGCCTTGTTTTCACGTCCGACTGACCCAATGACTGTACGACATAACATAGTGAGTCGTTGGTTGCATCTGACTTGGTACGCGTCTCAACAGAAAAACAATCAAGTTACTTGGTACGCCACACACCAATTGCAAATACAACACACAATACATAACTAGGATGCAATAATTTGAAATTTAAACAGAATAATAACGCATGTTACCGTCATATTCAACACACGGCTTCAGTACACGCCAGGTATGATCCGGTACTTCACTTTTCTCGCCCATGCCTCCCATTCGCCTTTGAAGGTAGAATGCATCAGCTCATCTTCCTCCTTCGTTCTTCTGAACAACCCAAAATTCACCACTGTACACACAACGGAAGTTCCAGCGACAACTGGTATCACTCCAGGGATCCTCGCAGATATGCCAGAGGCCCTTAACCATGAATTGGGAGAGCCATGCAGAATGATGATTCCGAAGCAGAGCATCATCATTCCTGTGTAAGAAGGGTGGCGGACGATCGCGTAAGGTCCTGTGGTGATAAGCCGATGATCTTGACGTATGCTGAGCAGAAACGTGAAATGGCGACCGAGGGTTCGGTAGCATAACCAGCGGATGAATGCACCACTAGTCACGAGACCACAGCCCACAAGAAAGGAAGGAGTGATGGGGACGTCTGTGAGAGTGCTCAGAGCTTTCGATATCGTTCGCAAAACTGATGGCATTTTTGAGGAATCGACGTGGCGAGCTATGATGGCAGCTATTTCTGTCAATGCCTCCACCCAGCACAGCCCCTGGATATCGACCAAAATCCGTTCAATCGAAATCTCCTAGAAATACTCAAAGCTCAGACGTACGTATATCATTTGCCGAGCACCTTTCATTTTAAAAAGAAAACGCACGAGATCCAAAGTTTCCTGCAACTTCCTCCTCGGATGCAGAATGAGGAGGTGTGACTGCTACCTGGACTGCAATAGCTGATGAGAGAACTAGAGGTATTTTGAGGAGCGACATGCTTAGTTGAATGGACTTGATGGCAATGGATTAGTGGCCTTTATTAGTACTTTGATGGAGACACTGACGACTGATCGGCCCTCATGCACATGATTGAATGAATGTAGAATAAAAATAGTTATACATAACATACTGGTCACTGGTGACCAGAGCCGTGACGTGGAGTGCCAGGGCGAGGTGCTGGCACGTTGATCTGATCTCCCCGTGCATCGGTGATTCGGTATAGTAACAACTTCAACATTGGCCTAATCGTTTGCGCTTCTTCAAGTTCATGCACGAACGTTTCAATACCAATGCGGTGGACGCACCGTTTTATTGAATAATAAATTCTTGTAAGTGATTACGCAAGTTCAAGTTACACTCAAGAATGTGTACCCTTACTGAATTCCAGTGCCTAGGTGACCCTGAAGAAGAATGGAGGGTATTTGACATTTACGCCAGCCGAGTGCGCAGGTTGAATTCTGGATCGTGTCACAAAACAATGGCCTGCATACGCTCTGGAACCACTTCATTCCCTTTGCTACGATCTCTGTCTCTTCAACTCGCCGAATCCCTTGATGTGCAAGGGCACCTTCTCGGACGCATTGCGCTCTTTGAAGATATCCGGACCTGCGTATCTAAATTGCAAAGATGGTAACCGTGTCCAAATTGCCAGCCGGCCATCGCCCACGAAGCTCGCGATGCGCCATTGGTGGAATATCATCACATCGAATATTATACATATCCTGTTGCGCAATCATCACTGCCACCTCTCCATTTTACCCATCTCCGAGCTGTCGAAATATCTGCACTTTTCAATTACACCCTCCTACAGTCTTAACTTTGTCAAACGCACCGTATGACATGACTCAAACTCGAGAGCTCGAGCTTCCAACACTCCTGCAATAAGTAAGGAATGAAATATTTGAACCTGTTCTGACTCATCATTGCCAACTTGTGAATTTGTAGCAATCCGGCTTCTGCCGAAAATTTCGTATTCCATCTTATCAGCAAGGGTCTTCAGAAGCTTAGTACTTAGTGTTAGCGCACATGACGTGCACGTGAGCGATACGAACACGGACACGGCTTGCGGAGTTGAGAGGTTGGAATACCAACCACGGACGACGTATATATCTTACCAGTCATCATTCCCCCCTTGCCTCAGTCCGTTACATCTGACTGAGGGTAAGTCACTTATTATCATCATGCCGTACCTAGATTACTCACGTATCACTTATAGAGACTGATATTGTCTAGGTACTTGCTAATCCCAGTCTGTTACATCTGACTGAGGAGACTGATACTGTCTAGATTCACAGGTTATGAGCCCTGCTCACTCGTAAAGAAACGAGCGAGCGGAAACCTCCTAGACAGCCTTGCTTCTTAAGAAGAGGCACATCACCACTCCACAGATTCTCGGCACGCATCACGCTTCGATGATTTTCATCTTTCCTGTTTGGGCAAGAAGCACATCCAACACGATGCACGTACCCCCCCTATTTTCTCTCTCTGCGTATATAAGGATGGACCCCTCGTGTTAATGCCCTCATGTCTCTCTCCCTAAACCTATCACCAATAATGTCAAGGAGCTCTGGACTGAAACCCCATACTCATTCAAAAAGCTCTTCAACCAATACACCAACCATGTCTACTACCTCTGTCACTGTTATTACTCTCAGCCAGACTGATCTTGAGAAGATCGAGGTCCTGGACCGTGGCCAGAACAATTGGGGTGTTTGGTCAGATAAGTTACAAAACTACTTACTTCTCAAGCACAGTGGAGGCTACCTACTTGGCGTCATAGCACACCCAGACCCTGTCTCTGATCCCTCCGGCGCAGCCACTTGGGACCTCAATAATATCTGTGTTATAGCCGCCCTCCATACTCGTTCTAGTTCGGAAGAACAAGAATTTCTGCACCCTTTTACCAACACATTCTTAGCTTGGTCTGTGCTGAAGGCACGTCATGAGAAAGTTGGGCCAATTGCCCAGATTCTCCTCATTCAACAGGCTCTTGCCGTATGATACCGCCGCTCTGAACGTCTGTCCTCCACCAGCACTCAAATCAGTGACCTCGTCAGATGCATATATGTGATCGGCCTACCAAAGGAGGATGATTTTCTTACCATCATGATGCTGAATGCCATGACTGACGACCTCCCTCATGTCCGCAACCACATCACTGATGCTCTCTCCACCAGCACCTCCACTACTGTCTATGGGCCCTCCAACATTCGTTCTCATCTCGACGTCGAACAACAACTCATCGACACTGAGAAACTGAAGGGACCTGGAGACCTGGCTATGGTTACATCCAGCAAAGGTAACTGCCACAATGCGCGCCCAGGCAAAATCTGCTCAGAGTGCAATGTTGCCGGCCATTCCTTCTGCTGTACTACGTGTGGGAGCTGGGGCCACCTTGCGAAAGACTGTTTCAGTAAGGGTGGCACCATGGAGGGTAAGCGTGATGAAGTCCTGGCACGTAAACGTGCTGCCCATGACTCCGCAGCCATGAAGGGAGGGTCCTTCACCTCCAAGGTGCCTGCCAAGACTGCCGCTATGGGGAAACCTGGCGGTTTGCGCTATGACCAGGGAGGACATGCTTACCTCCTTGATGGCAGCGGCGAGGCTATATATATGGCCACTACACCTTCAGCCGTGCCTCCCACCACTTCTTCCACCACACAGGAGTTTGTGGGACTCGCATATGATCCTGCTCCCTCCGCATTCATTAATGAACTCCCTGGCTCCAATGACAAAGAGTATAATGCCTTGCTTGCCGCTGTGGATGATCTGCAGACGAGTATCGACTGGCGCACTCACACTAAGACTGTTGTTTTCACTGGACTTACCTACAAAGCTCCCAACTAACGTCAACGCACTGTCATCGACCCATCCATCATTCCATTCTTCCTTGACAGTGGCGCATCCATTCACATTAGTAATGTTGAGTCAGACTTTTATTCCCTGCAGCCAGTTCCCCCTTGTTCCGTTAATGGCGTTGGCGGATCCTCCATCCAGGCCATCGGCATCGGCTCCATCCGTCTGATAATTGCAAAAGGCATTCACTTGACGCTTGACCATGTTTTATTCATTCCTGCTGCAACTGTTTGCCTCATCTCCGTATCTGCCATCTGCGCAGCTCATCGTTGTGTCGTGTCCTTCAATGCTTCCTCTTGCTGGGTCCAGGCTCGCAATGGGACATGCATGCTCACCGGCAACCTCACCTCCCGTCGCTTGTACGCCTTGTCTGGTGGGCACCTATCAGCCGACCATGCTTATCTCGTGCAACGTCAGCCCACCCTGCAATCATGGCACCGTCGCCTTGGCCATGCTCATTATCGCGCAGTCTATGATCTTGCATGCTCAGGCAACACCACTGGTATGCCCATTGATCTCTCTACCCAACCACCCATTTGTGACGCTTGTGTTCTCGGCAAGCAGACCAAGACTAGTGTTCCCAAAGTTCGGGTAGGAGATCGCGCAAGTAGGAGACTGGGTATTGTACACGTCGACTTGATGGAGCATCCAGACACTGTGTCCGCTGCAGGAAATAAGTACATAATGGACATCATTGATGATTTTTCTTCCTACTCCTGGGCTATCCCGCTTGCAGCTAAGAGCGATGCCTTCCCTTCACTCTTGGCTTGGGAACGTGCATGCAAACTCGAGACTGGGCTAATGGTTGGAATTTATCGGTCCGACAATGGTGAACTCAAGTCAGAGTCCATGCGTGAGTGGCTCCTGATGTGTGGTACTCAACACCAATTCACAGCACCAAACACCTCTGCCCAAAATAGATGCGTCGAACACCTCCACAGAACTCTAATGGGTAAAGCGTGTGCTATACGTTCAGCTTGTAATGTACCTCCGAACTGTTGGGATGAATTCGTTTTAACCGCATGTTACCTGTCTAATCGCACACCCATCGTCTCACAGTCCGGTCATACCCCTTTCGAACGCTGGTTCATTCGTAAACTGGACTTATCCCATCTGTGTGAGATTGGCTGCTGCGCATTCGTCCTTGTCCAGAATCGCCACAATCCCAAGATCTACAACAGGTCTGTCGAATGTGTCCTTATTTGTTATTTGCTGGACTCGAAGGCATATCGCTGCTACCACCGTGAATCACATAAGGTGTTCATATCCTACCATGATTCCTTCATTGAATCTCACCATGACAGCGATATTCCCTTACACCTGGGTGTTATCCTAGGAGGCGAGGAAAGTGCTCCTGATAGCCCTACCTCCCCTACTACCATCCCCTCTCAGCGTGCGACTGTCACAGATGCTCACAATGATGACATATCGCCTGTGCCATGTCAATCTGACCCCCCCACACCCCTGTTCCATCTGAACGACTTTGTGCGGCTGGAGGCATCCCATACACTTCAGCCACCCAAAAGGCCGTTCTGAACTCTATGTCAGCAGCTGATTGTCTTCGCTCCCTTAAGCCTATGCCCATGGCCCTACCTGATGAAGCTGCCTTGGCCACCATGGTCTCTGCAGACAAGCTCGCACATCTCGCAGACCTATTTGCTGCCATGCCTGACCACTTTGATAGCGAACACCCAGATGATCCATCAAGCTACGCCGAAGCTATGGCATCCGTTGATGCCCCCCATTGGAAAGTTGCGCTGCAGGAGGAGTTTGAGTCTCTTCGCGATTTGGGTGTCTACAAGCTTGACCCACGCTCATCAGTGCCTACTGGTCAAAAGGTGATGAAGGGACGCCCTGTGTTCAAATTGAAGTGAGACCAACACGGAAAGCCCGCTCGCTTCAAAGCCTGGTATGTCTGCAGAGGTTATTCCACCGTCTGGGGTCAGGATTACACAAAGACCTCAGCACCTACTGCCCGACTAGAGTCTTTCCGCGTCCTCGCTCATCTGGGTGCAGCCCTCGACTGGGAAATCGAGCAGCTTGATATCAAGACTGCATTCCTCTACAGGCTACTCGATCCTGACGAAGTTTGCTACATGGAGCAGCCTGAGGGCTTCGTCGAGGTGGGGCTGGACGACCACATTTGGGAGCTGCGTCGTGGATTATATGGTATGAAGCAGGGGGGCCTCATCTGGAACTGCACTATGAATCAAGCGATGCTTTCCCGGGGATTCACACATCTTAAATGCGAACATTGCATCTACTACAGGTGTACTGATACAGGTATCATACTTGTTGCGATACATGTTGATGACTTCTTCACCGTTGGTAGCTCTACAGCCGCCATATCTGCCTTCAAAGAACAACTGCGCACAAAATGGACGGTATCCGACTTAGGTGCTGTACACTTTTGTCTGGGTATTGCAATTGACCGTGATCGCCCTGCCTGTACTATCAGCCTGTCTCAAGGTGCTCTCATCGACCGCATAGTCAAGCAATTCGGGCTTAAAGATGCGGTACCGGTCTCTGTGCCCATGGAACCCAGCTTACATCTCCCCCGCCATCACCATGCTCCATCCTCTGCAGAAGAATGTGACCTTATGGCATGGACACCCTACCGTTCTCTGGTCAGCTCTCTCATGTACTTGGCCATCGGCACACGACCCAACATCGCTTACACCATCCAGCAACTTTGCAAGTTCCTAGATAGCTATGGACGTGCCCACTGGGAGGCAGCTAAGCGAGTTGTGCGCTACCTTAAGGGGACTCGTGATGTAGCGCTTGTTCTTGGTGGCGACCATACAGCGCGCCTGTTACAAGAACATCTAGACGCTTGGGCCCCTACTATTTTTCTCCTCATCCTCCTCGTATCAGCCCTTGCATCATACCCTTACCCCGACCTCACCCTCATTATCCTCGTCATCCTCGCATTCCCTTTCGCCCTCTACTTGTCACTCCAGCAGAGCCAGTACATCTGGCCGGACCCTTTCGCTGACGAAGCATACCCATGCTCCGTTCCACCACCTGACTGATCCTGTGGACAGTCCCTTTGCCCTTACCGTCCGGACGGTAACCTATGATCTGATGCACGACGCATCCCCTTTGCCCTTTTCCCTTTCTTGATCTCTGACTCGATGCGCAGTCGCACATGCGACTTATACTTAGATCCGCAGCTGCACGATCGTGCCCCTGCGCGTTTCACTTCTTATTTTCGATCTTTGACTCACTTTCTTATCTAGCACGTTCTACCTCGACCGAACGTGCCTTCCTGTTATGGTTATACCCTTTACCGATTGCCTCTCCCGGTAGTATGAGTTATCACCCACTAATATGTCTCCTGTCCTCTATATAAACTCGCTACCATGTACTATATTCCCTAACTTGAATCTACTTGGTTCTTGACCTCCTACTCTCACCAGAGTGATCCTTTCTGCCTCGCCAGCAGTCTATATTCTATCTTCTTATTTGCTCTTCGTAGGATAAGCCTATAGTCTCGATCTTTACTCATCGACTTCGTCGACGAGCAAAGCCCCTGTTAACTAGTCGGACTTCTGTCCTTCTAATTAACAACGATCTTACGATTAACCTTTGGGTGTTGTAAGCCTAGGCCGATTTAGCTTATCGTCTTGCATCCGCATGACATAAGCTACCCGATTTGGACATAGGCAGTTAAACCTTACTTGCCGACGCGTCGCCAAGTAAGACCCCTAACCTTGGGCTAGCCCAAGGACGTCCTCGACCGTTGACGACACAAGCTCTGTTTGAGCGTCGCCAACAGATACCATCCAAGTCGTAACAGCGCCTCCTCGGCTATACTGACAGCGATCTTGCGAGTTGCATTGACACACACTGATCGGTCAGTGGTTACTGTTGTACACTGGGAAGTGGGGTCATCACCTGGAGTGCCCGTCAACAGAAGACCGTCTCTTTGTCCACCTGTGAAGCAGAATACATCGCCACATCAGAAGCAGCATCCGAACTCACATGGCTGTGCTCTCTTCTGGGCAAACTTGAATTTACACAACTATCCGCGACTCCCCTTCTATGCGACAACAATGGCAGTATTGTTCTAACCGAGGATTCATCATTTCATGCGCGCGTGAAACAAATCAACATTAAACATTACTCCATTCGGCAGAAGGTTGAATTGGGCCAGCTAAAACTTCATTACATCAAATCCAAAGACAATCTGGTGGATATATTCACGAAGGCACTTCCTCGAAAAGACTTCAAACGTCTGCGCAACTATCTTGGCCTCCGCTGAATCAGTTGAGGAGGAGTGTCCACCATGTTTGCATCGAGGAGGAGTGTTAGCGCACATGACGTGCATGTGAGCGATACGAACACAGACACAGCTTGCGGAGTTGAGAGGTTGGAATACCAACCATGAACAACATATATATATCTTACCAGTCATCATTCCCCCCTTCCCTCAGTCCGTTACATCTGACTGAGGGTAAGTTGCTTATTATCATCACGCCGTACCTAGATTACTCACGTATCACTTATAGAGACTGATACTGCCTAGGTACTTGCTAATCCCAGTCCATTACATCTGACTGAGGAGACTGATACTGTCTAGATTCACACTTAGTATCCACCACATAAGAGGACCTGCGAGCTACTTAGGCTCGTGACCAGCTTGGTGTATACTACCACGGATAAACGAGTGGTGTAGCCAGGCTGGTCGATCTGGGAGTGGTGTGGCAGGGCGGAGCGAGGAGTTTGAAATTTGATAGGTGCCAGTCGTGCCAAAGGTAGTTCCGATCATATAGCACAAGTTATACTCCAAGTCTGCTCTCGCTCAGATTGTACACTATGTTAAGTTTCAACAATATTAATGAGTTCTGTACGACCTTTATCCCTCGCTGCTCGAGATACAATTGTGAATCTCCCAACGGACTTTATGAGTGCCCTCTCAACGACACAACAACAACAAGTTCTCAAGGCTTTCTCGCGACTCGATCTTCTTACTCGAGGATCACAAGTGACGTCCGAAATCATTCTAGCTCAGATGCCTATTGAGATCAAACGAGAGTAGTTTGGGGGTGACATCTTTTGATGACATGCGAAAAATGTTCTTAGTGGCTTCCATCTCAGCATCAACCTCATCAATGACCATTGCAATAGCAAGGGGTCATAAACTGATGTGAAGTTACTCACTCGCTCGCTCGTCCATGTCCAACACATTCAGAAATTGCACAAGTACTACCTTGCTTCGAAAGAAACCTTCTCTCCAACTTGCCATGGAGGGTCTTTCCAAGATTGAATACAATATGAGGTCCATGACTGTCATCCGCAATCCACGAAGTATTTTGAGGACAGCGAGAATTTTTCCTTCCTCGTCGAGGCTGGAAGGATTGATCATCCAAGCCAAAGGTTCAGGCTGCTGATACATCATTACAGGTGGGTATAATGCATGGAATGGAATCATTTTGATTGTCCTAATCCACGATTAGTGCTCTGGCACGATGTACTGTTGTATTTGAGAGGATACTGTACTTTTCACGGTACGAACGAAAGAGTTTGCGTTGTTGACAAGAAATGTTACCCAAAGCGGCACACCGGCATCTGCCAAATTTCAAACTCCTCGCTTCGCCTGCCAAATCTCTCCCAGATCGACCAGTCTGACTACGTCTAATAATTAACAACACGCGTAGTCCAGACTGGTCACGAGTCTACGAGCTACTGCCAACTCATTCAGTCGCCCCAGAACTACCCCTACGATTTTTACAAGCAGTTCTCAATGCTTTTTACGCGCTCGCACTACGTTTCAATAGACTCAAGGCTCTCCACCTCTCGTTGCTGCACCATCGCTACGTTCGTCTAGCGCCTGAGCTCGCATCTGAGTCTCCTACATGGCCATCTATCAAACTTATTTACCTCCAAGCGACACAGTGTCGTTCTATAAGGAAGAACTAACGGGGCGCCTAGTGCTGCATATTATAGGAAGTAAATATGCCGTGTTGATCAGATGTTAGGTTGCTGTCCCTGCGAATGTGGAGTATGAGAACTGACGCAGTGTGGGAGTATTAATGAGCACTGAGAATGGTGCGTCAGGGGGAAACTGCAATCTATTCTGAGCAATGCTGCTGACCATGCGTGATGCTGATAACTATACGATCCCACAGGCCCACGGCTTACTGCATCTAGGTGACAAATTCTCCTCTTTCCGCGAAGCACGATTTCCACTTGCATTCATTATATTCACAGGGATCCATGGACTAGTACTAATGGGCGAAGGTTACCCTCGAGCAATGAGACACTCGCACTCATGAGAGAGTACCAGTATCAAAAACATCTGGTGGCTCATATTCTCAGTTCCTCCTCACTTCTCACTCTTCATCAACCCCAACTCATCATCCTGGCCAGTACATGATAAGAGTTTGATCGATTAGCCATGGTCTCAAGTTTTCGTGCTCTCTACATTTCCGAGATTCTTTCAGAAATCTCATACCAGCTAGAGGATGATAGAGAGTCCCTTTCACGTCTTGCACGTTGTTGCAAGGCATTCTCAGACCCAGCTTTGGATGTCCTGTGGAGGCGGATGAGCCTTTTCTGTCCCTTCATTCCACTTTTGCCCCCAAGTGTTTTGACACTTTGGGTGCGTATTATTCTTGGGCGGGTTTAGACTCGTATAAATTTGACGCATTTTACAGGTGGAATACCAATTCAGTGCAGAGAGTATCGCGGGCTTTCAATGCCCCCCTATGCACGAGTGGCAAGTGTTTGATGCCTATGCTAGGCGTGTGCGGATTTTATACAGCGGCGCCTCGCACTTCCTCGCAGGTGTGGTCACCATCCGAGCAGACTTCAACGTCTTCCCCTTCCTTCGATCCATGTCGATGCAGCTTCAGGAACCTATACAACCCGGGATCCGGTTGTTTCCTGAAACACTACAATCACTGCAAATTTCGGGCCCCGCGTACATCAACTGTAAAGATTCCTGTATCCAGACTGCTCTTTCGCACGCGGCGCGCGATGCACCCTTCCTGAAACATCTGCATGTCGAGGACTACAGCTACAACAGTAACCGCTTGGACACGCCACCCCTGCATTTCAAACACTTGCGAAGCGTGGAGATATCTGCGTTCATCAGCTCTAATGTCCTCGGATCATTATGTCGTTTGCTTTCGCAATCACCCGTGATCGAGCTCAAGATCGAGCTCCCTCCTACTAGCTGTATATGGGATACACCACAATCCCTCTTCTCACATCTGGAGAGGCTGGAAATACATGGCACCCCTGGGCTTGCGGAAGCCTTCATCACCAATATTTCCAGTCCGCGTGTCCGCTCGCTGACTGTCAGGCACACTCGTGGGCCTGCACGACTGACAGACTGCAGCCGCTTATTCTCTACCATCGTAAACAAGTACGGCTCATCACTGCAGTCGCTATCACTCACAATCAGCCGCTCGCCAGTACTACATAATCACGATGGCGTGGCGCATGATATAATGGATGCGCTGTTCCCTTTGATGCCGAATTTCGAGCACTTGGAGGAACTGCATTTATCATTGCCCAGTGCAACTCAAGTTGACGACTACCCTGCTGTTGAAGTGTCTGGTTGGCCAGCTCTGAGGAGGGTGGAGTTCATGGCCACATGATGATTCACGGGGATGATCACGAGAGGCTTGGAAGCTGGTTTTTCTTCCGATAGTGAAATAACTGTAGAAACGTTCTGATCACATGTGTTTGTATCTGGTATCTGAGTACTTAGGAACTATCGAGATTTGCACTGCAATGATACTCATAGGTCAGGCATAGTGAGGGAAGCAATATACTTTTGGACACTCGTGAGGCATTGACAAGCCTAGGGATGCACATAGTGCGTAGCCATGTAAGATCACCGGTACTTAACCGAGAACAGAACAATCAGATGGAATAGCATATATCTGACCCTTACCAATCACCGTCGAATCCAACGAATCCTACGTAGACAGTCAGTTACAAATAGTCATCAAGTTTGACAACAAGCATACCTGTGAGTAAAAATACAGGGAAGTACCTCTTCTTTTCCAGTTGTGCGCACCAATTCCATGCGCTGGTCAGACGGCCGTCGATACAGCTTCCCGCGTCAAAGAAGTTATCGGCTCCAGAACCATCGAAGCCATGCTGGAAGAAATCGCACAGGATCTCGCGCGCACAATTATCTGTTGAGCCGAAGTCATCCTCAATGTAGGAGCGTAGCGCAGGTTTTTCTGCAAGGTTGGGTATCTGTGAGAGGGTATTGCAGATAGGCAGTAGGATCCGGTAAATCTGGGAATATTTATCTGCACAAAGCATGTCTAAGTTAAGACGCAGCGGCGTTGTGATAGTAAAACGTACCGATGAACATGAGTGCGTTGGGTACATTATGGTCGCCCATATGGATGGCGGACGAGCCAATCCAGGTTCCCACGCTTTGTTGCGCACGGTGTAGGATCGTGTGCATCATGCGGAAGGTTTTGGGAGCTGCTTGCACACGATTTAGCCCTTGGCCGGTATCCCTCAGCCGGTAAGGTACATTCTCCGCAAGTAAGTCCTGTTCAGCGAGTGACCATAACCGGAACATGTCTGTCAAACAGAATTAGCATGACAAATAATAACACCTTCAAAGACTAACCATGCAGGATCTCCCGCCATAAGGTAAGACTCTGTAGGACATATGCGTATTGTTTTGCATGATCGTGACTAAGTCTCGCGCCCTGCTTGCCACTTCGTATTGCCAAGCTGGACTTGTTATCTTTGGGTTGTGTTGGATGGAAGTATTGCTTCAAGTATGCGATCATCTTTTCGCAAGGATCTCGGTTCGTCCGTAAGAAAGCATGGTTATCGCCGATGCTGTATATGCATTGACGGACTTGTTCTTGGGTTAACCCCGAGCGCTGGTATTTTGAAGAAAGCGTCTCAATCGCGCGCTCCTTGTTTTTGATATCCCGCTGGACTTCTCTTCTTGAACGTCCTTCAGAATAGATTTCGTGCGTGGCAACCATGATGAGATCATCTCGTAACATGCCGAGAGCATCGTTTTCTTCAAGAATGGTGTACACAGATACGATGGGTTTGACGCAGGAAAAGCTGAGCATGTCTCGAACGTCTGGGGACTGGCTATCCTAGGGAGAGCAGTGTTTGCATAAAACAAAGTTTGCGAAGCACAGAGAGCTTACTTGTAACAAATAGATTAACTTTCCATACGTCGTGCGCATTTTATCTGGATTCATGATTTTATGTCTCCGACCGAGCTCAAAGATAGTCTGGTAGAAGTCCGCGTTGGACTGAAAATCGCGATCAGTGAACAATTCTTGGCCCTGCTTGTAGTCTGCGGCAAGGACGAGGCCAGATAGAATTGCACATAGCTCGCGAATCTGATACACGATACGCTTTGGTTTCGAAAGTCCAAAGCCCAGCGTGTCGATTTTATCTGTGTACTCGGACACCTGAAGTGCGGCGTCGAGGAGGCGTAGGTACTTGCGTTCGCCGTACGTGAGTCGAAGAGGGATGTATTTCGAACGGTCGACGAACCACTCGCCAACCTTGGATCCGATTGTAGGTTGGGCGCCTAGTATTTGCATAGAGACGGGCGCCTTGGATGCTTCAACCGATATACGGTCGAGTTCTTCATCAGAGTCCGAGTCATCCATATCAACATCGTTTTCTTGCTGAGTACAGAAGTAAGTAGCGGATCCACCAAGGCCAAGCCGAAAAAGTCCGTACCTCCTCTCCATTTTTCTTTGCATCATCCGTCGCACCATTTTGCACTGACCTAGACTTGGCGCCACTTGGGATTGGCTTTGCGATGTGCTTCTTCCTCGACCCCTTCCGGTGCTGCGCTGCAAAGCACACTTCACAGTAATTATCTACGCATGTATCGCACACAACTTGAGCAGGCTGATCTATATAGGCGGTAAGCTCGACCCGATCCGCCATGGTCACTTCCTATCGACCACACACCTTCGCATTCGACGCAGAACCCGTCAGCAGCAGGCCTGACAGCTGATTCTTCGTCCCATCCATGACCGGGCCCAGTAGCATCGAAATCTTTTTCCTTGAGCCGTGGGTGTTCGACTGCTTCGTGGTTCGTTCCGAGGATGTTTTCTAGGGTAAAATTGCCACTCGGTGATCCATCTGGTTGTGAGGTAGGTTCTATAGAGGTTGATGATGTGTTTCCAACCATTATTTCTAGGGATATGACATCTATATGTTCAAGGCTTGTACACGGATGAGAAACGAGGCAACGCGTGTGCGGAGGGAATCTTATGTCGTGACACGTCTGACGTAAGTCGAGTTGTACTCAGCGCCAAGTCCAAAATCAAAAAATGAATTGAGCGAAGGCTCTAATATTATGTAATATTAATCCTCGAACATATGATACAAATGGGTGGTGCAACGGAATAGAAATCATACATGATGAATGAATGAATGAATGTGGGATGATAACAGAGAAACCGTGCTTCACAAGCTCCCAAGTGTACGGCGCCAAATCTTGTTGACAATACCTTTGGTGTGTTCTATCCGTGTCCGCTCCTCATCCGATACTCGCCCATCACAATCCTCTCTTTCCGATGCGCTGTGGTCAACATCAGTTAGATGCGATCGAGGTGGATCGGGGGAGTTGATTGCCGGCATATGAGATGTTTGAAACTCAAGTGGAGGTGGCGGAGAACGCTTGTACTTGTACCGAGAGCGGGAACTGTGACTCGACGATAGACTTCCAACGCTTGGAGGATAATCATGCGGCACCAAAGAAGTTGTAGAGTGGGGTATCGATAAAGGAGAGCCGGTTCCACTGTATTTTCCCTTAGACTCTTCAGATGCAACTATCGTGTCTGCGTCATCTCCAGTTGGCATCCTTGCATAAGTGAGTCGAGGATTCTCTATGTCGCAATGAACGTTGTCCTCATCATCTTCTGGTGCATGAAAGAGTGGTTCTCGATCATGCACGTCAGATGAATTGGTGAGAAGTTCGACTGAGCTTGAAGAAGCTTTAACAATGGAATCAATGAGCCAGAATTGAAGGATGTTCATAATGATAGGGAAGAGACCCATGACGCTACGAAGGCATGATAAGACCATGATAACATGAAGAAAGGACAACACACAATATGATTTGAAAGGCATCACTGTCACCGATAGCAGTCCAACTGAGCAACCAGTCCCCCACTTTCGATATCTCTGGCCACACTGTAAACAACCCTACAACAAGCATCTTCATTGTCGTCAACGCAAAAACGTAGACTGCGGCCTGACGCGCCCAATAGGATATCGACGGTGGGGAACCATACTGCCCCGACTCGTAGCCTTTGAGGCGGAGTCTCTTTGCCAAGAGGTATGTGATACCATGGTGCACGACATATATAATAGCAACACCTATAACAAAGATGAGCATCGAAGGTAAGAGTGAAATGCACCGACACTCACCGAGAGTGGTATCAATGAGGACATTGAGAAAGTAGTAAGTGCAGGCATTGCCAGCATTATGATGTGAACCAAGGTTGGAAATCAGAACATTGACGCCATGTACAAACATCTGTCCAACAATTTGCTTCGATACATCAAAGAGCCTGCGTGATTGTAGAAAACTTCAGTGGTCTCCTACATCGCTATGAGCCACGAGGACGAACCATATTCTCCAAGGTCGTTTCTGCGTTTCACGATGCCTCTTATACACAAGCGAAAGTATTACGAGCACGCCCATGAGCGCCTGTACAACCTGATGGATGATGTGACACTGTGAACCTCTCCGACGAAAGAATTTTCGACCTACCAAGGCAGTCGGACCAAGTAATTGACATGAACGTCGATCCAGCGGAAAATCATTGTCGGTGATACGTGCAACAGAGAACATGGCTAGTTGAAAAGGAAGACTGCGGCTGCTCACACTGGCAGGTGTGCGAACTTCTTGGACGTGCCAGTGATGGTAGCTCAAGTCATCTCCTCTGCTTCTCAGCATGCCCTATTTTGGTAATTTCACACTTCGGCGTTGGTGAGAACAAGAGTTCGGTTTGACCAAGGCCTAATAAGCTTCACATGTATGAAACAAAGTACTGTCCCGCTTGGGGATGTACATATGATGCAATACTATAAATGTGTGGGCATCTTCTTCATGCACCAAGTTACAAACATTGTTTTCTATATAGAATTATTATTTTGGTCCATATAATTCGAAGTCATATCTTGATATAAATTCTACGTGACAAAGTTCAAAGTTGAATGGATTTCCTGTGTTTGCTGTGCATGTATGTTTTTGCGACCAAGAGAGTGGATTATAGTTGTTGATTGCTATTTAGCAAGAACTTTAGAATTCAACAAATACAAACAACCCTTTACCGCTTCCACGACTACGGCACAAGGTTATTGGGACTCAGCTTCGAACAGGACGCTGCACGGATCCACCACAACTATCATATAATGTCCTTCTTCTCCCGATCTTCCCAACCATCGCCTTCCCCGTCATACTCAAGCGTTCCTCGTGAATCTGTTCCAAGACCCGTGACACGTAACCTTCCTCCACAGGCTCCATACAACGACCCTTCCCAGTCTCTTTTCGAGAAAAGATCATACGATCGCAAGCCCCCTCCATCACGCTCTGGTCCGGGAATGAGGTATGTCTACGTCACCCTACATGCTTAATACTCATACTGACTACACTTATAGCTACGCAGTAGTTACTACGCCAAACGAGGGTCTTGCTCTGAGGAACTGCTTGATCGTCTGCCCCTCGGACTTTCCAAATGGTGTGCATGTTTTTGTACGCAAAGTGGATCGTGATTCTGTGCAAAGGGAATATCCCTTTACAACATGGTTAGTACAGCATCTTCTACCCGATTCAAGTCATCTTAAACATGATTTAGCCATGACACTTCTGGGACAATCAGACCGGGTACAGTCGCCATAGGACTTACGCAGCGCCAATGGATAGGTGTATCTCTGTCAGGCGACGACGTCACCATCGACATGATACCTCAAGCACCTCCCTTTCTCCAATCCATCGATATTCAAGTCAGCTTTATACGAAATCGCATTGAAAACCAAGAGCCCTACTCTGCAGATGAGATCTCGCGCAACTTTATCAAGATATTTAATAGTGTCGTCTTCGCCCCGGGCGAGATACTCATTTTCGACTTCAAAGGAGAGAAGCTCAAAATGACTGTTGCATCTATGAGCGTGGTGGAAGTCCTGGATCAGCAAAACAACTCGCGATTCGGAAAACAGCCACATATGGAAATGGGTGTTATGATGGACAGGACCGACATCACCATCATGAAGGCAAGCGATAGTATGATCAAGATTAAATCAAGTGCGAAGAAGTGAGTCTTATAACCTCAGGATTAGGCTCCACTTATCGTTTATGTTCAGGGCTCCGTCGAATGCTATCATCGCACCCAATTTCAAATTTGAAGAGATGGGTATCGGTGGACTTGATGATGAATTCGGCGCTATCTTCCGTCGCGCATTTGCATCACGCGTATTCCCTCCAGCACTCGTCGAGAAGCTTGGAATTCAACATGTAAAGGGTAATTTTTTATCAAAAAAAATTGGCACATTTCTAATGTCATTCGTGAAAGGTATTCTTCTCCATGGTCCACCAGGAACCGGTAAAACCCTCATAGCTCGTCAGATTGGAAAAATGCTGAATGCTCGGGAGCCCAAAATTGTAAATGGCCCTGAGATTCTAAACAAGTACGTTGGTGCATCAGAGGAAAATGTTCGGAAGCTTTTCACAGATGCTGAGAAAGAGGTTAGTCACGGCTTCCGTTCCTGCTTGAGTGATTGTGCTGAAAATGAGCAGTACAAGGAAAAGGGAGACGAGAGTGGCCTTCATATCATCATCTTCGATGAACTAGATGCTATATTCAAACAACGTGGTTCCACGAACAGTGGAACAGGTGTCGGTGACAGTGTGGTCAACCAGCTCTTGTCAAAGGTAATGTACAGTAACCCCTTGCTAGCTAAAT
Organism: Suillus bovinus; assembly: GCF_016758785.1. NCBI lineage: Eukaryota > Fungi > Basidiomycota > Agaricomycetes > Boletales > Suillaceae > Suillus > Suillus bovinus. Next base: position 39,670 of record NW_024542115.1, on the reverse strand, counting down.
TTCTCACTCCTCTCAGATGGATGGTATCGATCAACTGAACAACATACTCATCATTGGCATGACAAACCGTATGGACATGATTGACGAGGCCTTGCTGCGCCCTGGACGTCTTGAAGTACACATGGAAATTTCCCTGCCGGATGAGCACGGACGGTTTCAGATTCTGCGCATTCACACTGCTAAAATGCGGACTAACAACGTGATGGACGCTGATGTTGACCTGGCTGAACTCGCTGCCATGACGAAGAACTATTCTGGTGCAGAGATTGAGGGCTTCGTGAAGAGTGCAACCAGTTTTGCCTTCAATCGCCATGTCAAGGTTGGCACCATGGCGGGCATTTCGGAGGACGTCGACAAGCTTAGAGTCAATCGTAGTGATTTCCTCAAGGCACTTGAGGAGATTAAGCCAGCATATGGTGTGTCGGAAGAGGAACTGACGGATGTTATTGCGAACGGGATCATTCATCATGACTCGATTATTGAAGTATGTTGCACGCGTCTTCAATATCTGTTGTGCTAATGTTTTTCCAGGAAATCCTCGATAAAGGCAAGCTATTCGTCAATCAGGTTGCCAGGTCGACACGAACACCGCGTGTCAGCATACTGCTCCACGGACCCCCTGCGTCAGGAAAAACTGTGTTGGCTGCATCCATTGCTTGGGCTTCCCAGTTCCCATTTATCAAGCTCATTTCACCTGATCGCATGGTTGGATTCTCGGAAGCACAGAAAATACAGTTTATTACCAGAACATTCACCGATAGCTATAAGAGCCCACTGAGTGTCATCGTCGTTGACAACCTTGAACGAATTCTAGGTGGGATCGTCCATGATGCTGTATTCAGTACGCTAACCTTCACCTGTAGACTGGACGTCGCTCGGCAGCAGGTTTTCGAATCCTGTTTTGCAGACTCTTCTTGTCCTTATTGCTCGCAAGCCACCCAAGGTTCGCATTTTACCAGATATATGCAGAGTATGTCTGATTCCATATCCTCAGGACAAACGTTTACTTGTAATAGCAACAACTTCACTGCGCCCCCTTCTGACAGAGCTTGGCCTGTCCGACGTGTTCGACTCCGAGTTGCGCGTGCCTCCAATTTCCAACCTTACGTCACTCGAACGAGTCCTACGCGAAGTGCAGCTCTTCTCTTCAGAAAACGAGCTCCAACAAACAATGAACATGCTTGCAGATGCAGGGTTTGCTGCTGACCTCAACGCGGAGGAGGATGCGGCCTTGCATTTGCAAGTTGGGATCAAAAAGCTTTTGAGCATCGTCGAGATGGCGAGGCAGGAACCCGAGAGGGCTGGAGAGAGACTTGTGAACGCGATTATCAATCTGAATTCGTAGATTTCTATTCGCATACCTGTTGGATCGATATCATTTGTAGAGTACATACAATCTGGACATTATCGTGCATCACTTTCTTTTTAAACCCTTGGCCAGGAAAGGTATAATATGCCTGATATGGCATGCTCCTCAAAGATGGGAGGAACTTCAATGACTTCCAGCTGGCTCTGGCACATCCACGATCACCTGCAGCCGCATCTTAACACTTAGTACTGACAGCGACGACAAAGAGTCATTATCATGTCTTCCGTTGAGATTATCAAGGACCCAGCTCAACCAGCCCGCTTGCCACGATCAGCATCTAATCCTAAACCAAAGGGGATCCTCAAGAACGCAGTGCCACAACCAGGGTCACAACCTCAGTAAGCCTTCGCGCAGATGTTAATCGGTGTCCTTATTAATCTTCTTGAGTGTGCAGTAGCTTGCAATGGGATGAGGAGAATCTTGCGTTGACTGAGATCCAGAAAGACAGTCTTATGAAGATTACGGAACCCAAGACGCCATACGTACGGTATAATGCTGAAACAGACCAAGTAGAGGGCGGTATGGTCTCTTTTATCAATCATTCATTACCTGTGATCTAACATTGTATGTAATAGATATTCCATCGCTTGACCTAGGCGGGCGCATGCCCTCGCCAATGGAATATCTGTCGTCTTCTCCACGATCGGTATCACCGACCGCAGATTCATCAAGGCGATCTTCTCGCAGAACATCGCTTAGCAGCGCTGGGCGCGCTTCATCTGGACGATCAGCTAGTACTGGATCCAGCAGGAGCACGAGCTTCAATCTTCCGAATGAGGCTAAAGCGGAGATAAGAGCTGTGCAAGATAGTCCAGGCGAAGAAGTCGAGACGGAGGAAGAAATGGATGAAGAAGGTGTGTCGTTTTCATGGTTTTTCAATGTGAGAGATGGATTTATTTGCTCGGGCAGCTGCTGCTAAGCATGCGGCTTTCGTGCGAGCCAGAGGACGGCACTATTCCAACGAAGCAGAGGCAATGAAGGTGAATGGCTGTTTTTGTGAAGGATTTGGAATATACTCAACAAATGCTACATAGCGGGCAGCGAAGATGCCGGATGACGAAGAAGAAGAAGTAACTGAGGACTCGGCCTCAGCACCTGCGGACGGTACCGAGGATGTCGCAGTCAACGGCGCTCGTGACAATTGACGCGACAACATAGGACAACCCCAACATATGTATATGCTCTGCGTGGTTTCTGTGGACATGTTCACGAACTTTGAATTCTTCCACAGGTATATATTGTATTTTTTTCTATGAGCCTGGAGTCCATCATGATTCGGTTGTATTAGTTGTACCCTACTACTAACTGGACTCATAACCAGTCTTTACTGCGTCTCTGAAATGTTAAGTGCTTGACGTAGTAAAACTGGATGTTCTTGGAGGCGAAGCGCAGAGTTTGAAATTCGCCTTGTTCACATCGTGCAGAGTACTGAGCAAGCCTCTCGAAATAGCAGATGGCAGTGGTACTGAACATTGAATAGGATGATAAAAATGATACCATCGAATGCATTACGCCCGCTCATGCATCTCGGTATTTGAACACCTGCCGCCTGCTGAACCCTCTGATTCGAATTATCCATCCTAAATTCATTTGAGCTGAAATAATGTGTTCCTTGCGAGTTGTGAGAAAGCTTCAGAAATTTACTTGCTTTATTTCGTCGAAAGGGTGCTCGTAAAGTCCACAGGCAATATAATATTGTCGATAGTTTCTAGAACAGCAGATTTGGGGAAGTTCAAAAATCGGGTCTGGCATTAGTCAACAAATTACTGTCTGTTTACGTAATGTCTGTGCTGGGTTCAGACTTCCCAAAACAGTCATTTCGGCCACGTGGTTATCAAATGATCGACGGAGATGATCGCAAAGTTGTTGCAAATTTTGTTCAAGGGCAGAATAAGATCGACTGCGTCTATCCTCAACAGCATCAGAATGGCCCCAGACGCTGCTGGAAAAGGTATCCTCCTCAAAGTTGACCCTATCGCGGACACTTTCCGCGCTGAAGTCAAGGATGGACTTGCAGCCCTGCCTCGTACACCGACGCTTGTCGGAATCCTGGCAACTAACGCGTCTCCAAGTAGGTTTTATGCCGACTTCACGAGGAAGCAATGTGAGGGGCTTGGAGTGAGGTTTATTCTTAAGGAGGTGGGGAGTGCGCTGAAGCAGAATGAAGGAGAGGAAGCGAGATCAGATGGAGATGGTGTGGAGGAGGCAATCATCGAAGCTAATGAAGATGATAACGTTGATGGTATTATGGTGAGTTTAATGCAAGGTCTCATCGAAAGCTTGTTGAAAATTGCGATTGCGAAGGTGTATTTCCCAATATTTGGGGGCCAGCAGGTGCGCACTAGAAAGCATGGGTTGACACGTCACTTTAAACTGATCTAATGATTTCGTAGGACCATTATTTGCAGCAGGTACAGTGGTTAAATCATGTACCTGTGCGAAATTCTAAGTGTGCTGCTCTAGATTGTCTCTCCACTCAAGGATGTAGAAGGTCTTCATTCGAAATTCCACTATAATCTATACCACAAGTATGTCCGCATTTACCCTAACATTACAAGGCTATCACTAAATCTAAATAATCAGCATCCGTTTCATCACGCCTGCCTCGCTCGCATCTACTATCCCGTCTTCAAAAGTTACCCAGCCAGTAATAGACGATATTCCTCCACCCGGAACAGTGAAATCCATCATTCCTTGCACTCCCCTTGGTGTTGTCAAATGCCTCGAGTATATTGGAGTATATAACAAGATCCTTACATACGGCGATCGCGCTTACGGGAAGACCGTGACCGTAATCAATCGGTAAGGCTCTAGTGCAGTCAGGATCTGAAGAATGTCGCCTAGATTTTCGCACAGGTCAGAAGTTGTAGGACGCCCTCTCGCCGCACTTATTGCGAATGACGGCGCGAGAGTGTTTTCCGTCGATATAGACTCAATCCAGGTAGCTCTCTACCCGCCTTTCTTTGATTTCTACTTCGCTTATGTGTTTTGAAGGAATATACAAAGCGGCCTCGTTCCCCAAACTCGACTTCTGCTAGACAATACCTTCCGCACCATACTTCTCACCTGTGCACGCTCTCACTGGAAGAATGTCTAGCGGTCTCAGACGTTGTCATCAGTGCTGTGCCTAGCGCATCATACAAGGTCAAGACAGAATGGCTAAAAGAAGGATGTGTATGTATCAACGTCGCAGCAGACAAGAATTTCGAAAAGGATGTAAGGGATAAGGTGCATTTCAGCGGATCTCAGATTGGTCCCCACTAGCTGTCCATGTTCGAACGGCCGCTAACATTTTGTATACAGGCATCTATATACATCCCAGCAGTCGGCAAAGTGACTATTTTGATGCTCCTTCGGAATTTGTACGTTCGATCTTGTTTTGTATCTTATTTCCTTCGTCACACCATAGTTTCCCGCACTGGTGTCAACGACCAGCCACAACCGGTGTATTGTTACGCACCTTCATCTTGTGGCCGTGTCTTTCTATTCTTATTTGCAAGGGGATTTCTGTGTTCATTTTCACATTGTGGATGTTCTGCTTCACTGCAATCCATGTGCTTATTATGTTTAGGTTGCGACTTTCACACTACAACGATGTGTCGGCCCCGAGCGGGAGCGAAGACATCATACCCGCCCAATAAGTGGGATTCCCCGTGGAATCATATCGGTGTTGTCGGTAGAAAGGAAATAATTAGAGGCAAGTCCAGCTCAGAAGCAGGAATCTAGCACATGTCTAAATTGTATACGTAAAGATATAACACTAGTACTGAACAATGCGGAGGTGAGCGGTATCACCCAAAATGAGCATCGGTCGGATTTGCGGCGTGTAGTAGAGTCTGGTCCATCCTGGGGAAAGAGGGTGTGACAGGCGTTGAGACGCCTGAGGCATCACCTGTGAGGAAACGAACGCGTTGTCTGTGGAGCTAAAAGAAAGCGCACATATTTGAATATTCAATGTTTTAGACGCAACGGGAATTGAGTGTAGAGTCGGGTGGTTGTGACGTGGACGACATACCTGAGGAAGTTTTGGGATGATGGCAAGTACGATGAGAGCGGTGAGATTGATAGCAAATAGCCAAGGATTGTAATTCGTGTAGTGCGTTGAAGCGAGGAAACTGGTACGCGCCCTGTGAGTAAAATGCGACGTATCACAAGCATAAGACGAACAGTAATATAGGCGCGGTGAATAGCCACTTTTTAGATGGTGTATATTGCGCGCCGTCATCAATTTGCTCCCAGAGACTGAGATCATCATATGCACCGCCGTGAAGCTCGTTGTCGAAGGGAATGCCGGTAACCCAGTGGAACATGAGATACGAGAGCTGCGGAGATACGTGGCATGTCAAATATAGGGCAGAACAGACCAAAGGATGAATGAGGCGTACATTAAGGTATATAAGGTTAACGAGTGTCCAGCTGATCTGTTGTGTCATGCCAGGTATAGTATCGATAATGATTTTTCCCATGAAGACCAAGACGACATGTATGAGCCATGCACCTGAGCAGGCGGTTCAGTGGAATGATCACATTACTTGAGTGTTATTGTGCACCCTTTGCATTGACCCAATTAGCATTGATGTTGAGGTACGCGCTACGGTCCAAAAGTTCCTCTGTACGCCCACCGACTTCTTCAACCTTGACGATACTCCCGCTTCGCCGACGGCCTTTGATATCATCTGGAACTGATACGCTAAGATGTAGTAGCTTTGTTGAGGGGCGCGACATTGATTGCGACGATGCCGAAACGCTGATGCGTTGGTTGGGAACGAAGGAGGACAGCCGCAGCAGTCCTGACCGAATATTAAATTCATGAGCGCTAACCAAATAGTGGCATACAAACCGTAGCACCAGGTCTAGACTCCTTCAGGTCATCGGCGGCCAATTCAGTTACAGCTCTGCGCAACACTACTAAATACTCCTACGATCCTCTTGCACACAAAGGACCCTTCAAAAGCTTTAGTGTGTAAATCATGGGCTATTAGGAGGTAAGTATTGCTGGCACTTATTGTAGCACTAAAAATCCATGCATGTCTCTCTATAGTACGAAAGGGCCTGAGTCATGAATTCAGAACAGCATGACATACCTGCTACAGTATGTGTTCAATTGATGAAATCAGGTCCTTTCATCATACACTTCCCTTGTTCTGACTGAATTTAATTGGCACACCTTAGTACAAGACATTCTTCTGGGAGAATGGCAAATGATGAAAGATAATATGAAGAAATTCCTCTACATCAGGAAAATTCCAAAACTCCAAGAGTCATAGTGGTAGCTATATAGTGCTATATAGTGCTACATAACTGCTGTAGTACTATGTAGGCAACCAGGTTACTATATAGTTCTATGGTAGTCACAGCCTGGACTATATAGAGCTACAGAAGGCGCTGATAGTAACCTGGAGTCACTGTAGCAAAATTCAATTTTGTAGTAAATAGTAAATAAGACTTAAGCAGCCACAGGTTGAACATTGAATGAAAGTCTGTCAAAGTCACAAGTTGATAAAGTTTGGTTGAAATTTCATGTTTGGTAACTTTGGTTTCTAGCACGATTTACAAACAAAATGGCTGAGATATATACTAACATAATAAATAAAGTGGTTTATCATTCACAATTATATTAAGCTACTGTACTGGAATCTATGTAGTGGTAAATAGAATAGTTGTGCTGTATTGATAGTTGAATGGACTGAGTCACTGAGTAAGGCTCCAACCGTTTCTGTTTTTACACTGTTTTAAACTGTTTATCTGTGTACTGTTTATGTGTATTTACTACTACTGGTGCAGACAGTTAGTATCTGTTTGTAAACTGTTTACTTCCTCATGACACGATGCTAAGATGATGACTACTCAAGGAGCCTTGACAGATGTCAGATTATAGATATCATATGTCCCGAGACACATTGGGCTTGCTGTCCGACCGGTGATGATGTAGACCCGAAATGATAATTTTTAACATAAGTGCAAATATGGAAAGATATCCAGGATCTGTGCCTCCTACCATAATCTCGCACTATAAAGTTCGAAGCTTGCGACATGTCTGATTCTGCAAGTGCTGACCTAGCCAAACTCCATGTCCTCATTGAGAACCTTCCAACTCTCTGTAATTCCTTGCCTGCCTCAGTCCCGGAGGCAACAAACATTGATCTAATTCACCATGTCACCACCACTGTGACTGGTGAAAATCCATGGCACACTTTCAACCGTCGTTTTGACATCCTCTTCAGTGAGGATTGCCGGGATGACCAGGGCCGTCTCCATCACCTGAAACAAGGTCCCTTAGGCATGGGGTTAGTTTGCACGTACCTCAACAGCCTAAATCTTGAGGACCCATGCTTCCTGCCAGATTTGATGGTTAAAAAATCACTCGCATAGTTGAAGAAGTCATTTACCTGCTGTCACCACAAGGATTTACTACAACTGCCCATGTTCCTAAGGCTGCCGCACCAACCACTGGACCTGAAATGATAGCGCTTCCAGCAGCTGAAGGAAAAAAGAAGCAGATCCAGAAACCTGGTAAAGAGTCAGTTAATGATGATGCAGACAAAGATTATGTTCCATGGAAGCCCAGAGACGTGTCAGAATCTCCCATCTGCCCATACATTATTGACGAAGATGGACATAAGATTCTTGACGAGTCAGATAATGCATTACCTGGCCATACAGTAAGCTTGCTTGTATCTACAAAAATGTGCCATCTAGATACTGAGATGAATGAAGCAGAAAAAACAGGCTCATGATTGGAAACTCACCATGACCGACTCAGATTCAGATGCAAGTGATGCACTAGTCACAACAGCTGTTACAAGCAAGAAGGTGTCAAAAAGTCGGGCTAAAGGGGGACCAAAGAAGAAAAGAAGCAAGAAGACTCGCACCGCTTTGACCAAACACTCGAAAATGACTGCCAGCGCTGAGATGATAAATGATATTGATGTCTCTTCAGAGGATGAATCTGATGGACAGGGTGCACTGCGGGCAGTTGAAGAAGCAGAAGAGGAGTTGAGGGGTGGAGGTAAATGGGGACCTCAGTCACGTACCCGAATTCACTGGCACACTCCTTGCACAACTCTCAAGCCAGGTACAAGGTTAAAACACTGGTTGTTTAAATGCCAGTACTGTGATGTGTCAGTTGTGATGAACTTCAAATAAAACAATAGGACTTACTAGATGTTCTGTTACAGGACCAGGTCTGTTCCATGGACTGATGGGTGCACTGATTTTGACGATGAGAGACCACAGCCACATCTTGGAAATTTGTCAACACATAGTCGACAAGCCCATGCTGACAAGTGGGAAACACCCCCTACTGACTTTGATATCGACAATGGCACCTCTTCTGCAAATACCTGGAAAGGATCAGCTGCTGTGAGTGCGAGGATCATGGATGACTACCTTGCAAAGGGAACCAGGCCAATGTTTCCAACATGAGAGGGCTTTCTGTGGCACTTTGTTGCCTGGGTCATTGAAGACAACCTTCCTTGGACAACTGGTGAAACTCCAGGTATAATACAACTATTTCGTTTTTTGGAGGTCAGATGGGAGCTACCAAGTGATACTGCTGTCTGGAAAATGGTTGGGAAAATCTTTATTGAGCTTCGTCATAATCTAGTGAAGGAACTTACTGTAAGCAAGACCTCCCATTTACACACGAGCTTGGATGACACATCACTATGTCATAGGCTCTAAAATCGAAGATATCTTACTCAACTGACAACTGGACAATGAAACAAATGGTTTTTACCTTTGCTGGAACAACTGCTTCATTCATTAATGATGAGTGGGAGCTTTGTGAGCGACTTGTTGATTTTTATCACATTGAAGACAAGGAGCACAAAGGCATATATGCTGCAAAGGCATTTGTCAAAACAGCTGCAAGTTGTGGTGGTTTGAATAAAATAAGTTCTTTCCTCTTGTCTCACACCAGTATTCAGCTGTCCTAACTTGACCATAGTACTTCCTAGCTGTCTGCCTTGATAATGCATCATCTTGTGATACATTTGCTCGAGCAACTGGCAAGTTTCTTCAAGAGCGCTATGATATCCAGTTCCATAAAGGAAATGCACAAATACGGTGCATGGCACATGTTGTGAACCTCGTTGTTCAAGCAATGCTAGCCAGTTTAGACGAGGCAAGGGATCCTGAGGAGGAGGACTACTTTGTCCCAAACAAGCACCTTCCATTCCATTACGACCTCAATAACGACACTGATTTACAAGAGCTCGAGCAAGAACAAGACAGCGACAACATCGAAAACAATGACCTTGAGCTTGACAAAGAAGCCGAGAAGCTTTTGAATGAGTTCCACAGATTGAGTCCTGTAAAGAAGGTAAGTACATTGTTTACAATCATTGAATGACACAGATCTTAATCCAAAGTTTTTCATAGCTTCATGAGACTGAAGAAAATAGCTTCATCTCCTCAGCGACGGAAGCAGTTCCGTACGATTTCCAAGCAGGCCTTCGGTAACCTCAAGGCACTTTCAGGAAGCTACTGTGCACCCTAATGGTCATTCACAATGTTGCCACTCGATGGAACTACACTCACGCCATGATTCAAAGAGCACTGATGCTCCATGAGGTGAGTGTTTTGATTTTGACATGTATTAAATTTCATTACTATACTACCAGGCAATTGAGAAATGGGTGTTCAAAAGGAAAGAGCTCCATGATGAGCTTTATTTATCAAGCCAAGAGTGCACTTTTCTCAAGCAGCTTGCTGACATTCTTGAGGTGAGTCTCATCATACTATAGAAAATAGAATGGCACGCCGAGTCAACAAAATCCTGCAGGTATTCACCAAGGTCACATTTTACATGTCATGCTTGAACACGCCAACTTTGCCATGGGCAATCCCAATGTATCACCACATGGAAACAGCTTTGCAGTCAGCCACCTCAGATGATAATGTCAGCAGAAAACTGCAGCAAGCATGTGCAGTTGGGTTGTGGAAGCTTCACCATTACTTCAACATGGCTCGACACAACCATTTCAACACTCTTGCAACTAGTTGAGTAGAGTTCTCCTAATTTTATACATTAACACTGATTTTGCGCTATGCATACTTAGTTTGTCACCCAGTGCTCCGCCTCGAGTGGTTCCGTAACCTTGATGACAATGGATACACTCAAGCAAAAATAATTTTTGAACATTTCATTGCACACTATGAGCTTGCAACACCAGGAGTTGTTCCTACTGCATCTCACATGCCTCCACCATCAGCTTCTCCTGATGAAGATTCTTTTCTTTCGTCACTGATTAATTTGTGTCCTGATGGCAAATCCCACCCAATGTCGACAGTACCTATCCAGTCCGAGTTCAAGCGCTATGCCATCCTTGCACAGGGTGCCAAGAACCCAAATGCCTTGAGCATGCCTCTTATATGGTGGAAGGTACATTTTTTCTTATTTCAGACTTGAAAAACTAGTTGACTATCTACGAAGGACCATTCTCATGAATTTCCGACTCTCTCTCGCATTGCACGTGGTGTCCTTGCCATTCCAGGTGCCATTTCTCCTGTCGAGTGGCTCTTTTCAAAGTCATGCCACTTGTGTACTAACCAGTGGTCTTCCCTTGCTGCAGCCACCATGACACAGTCAATGTGTGCGAAGCTATGGATCCAGCAGGGTCTCTTTGATTTCAACAAGTAAAACATAACTGTGTATAAACTGTTTAAACCATTTACAAACATCTACTTACTGTTTATGTTTATTTACTTGAAAATTGTAAACGTAAACTAAATGGTTGGAGCCTTATCACTGAGTGACGTGACTCGGTAGAATTTTTGCATTTTGTCATGTGACATTGGTATATATTACAATTATTGTTAAGATATATCAATGGTCTTGTGGCTAAGTGGTGTTGATGCTGTACCTATGGCCTCTTATGAGGGCTTCTGTTCAATCTCTGCTGCATGTAAATTATAATGAAGTTATGTAATGTCACATGGCTTGGTAACACTTCTTTTGTCATTTGTGCTCTGAAATCAGGTGCTACCAATGACTACTATAGTTTGTGTAGTTGCCTGTAGTAGCACTCCCAGGAACTATAGTTTGCTACAGTAGTACTTAATAGCACTATAGCACTCCATAGAGGGGACTTGACAATTGAGCTACATGCACTACCCTAACTATATAGTACTATATCTAATTCATCCAGCATTTTATTGATATATCTGGCTTTCCTTTTTAAGCTTTGTGGAATCTCTTCACTTAAGCACAGATTTCTACTAAGCATGAGATAGAACCTGACTTGGAGAAGAAAGCAATTGCACCTTTACATGGTGACACTATTTGATTCAACCTCTTCACCTTTTTGAGTCCTGCTGGAAGCTCCTCGTATTGCCAAGATGTAATGACTGACTTTGCTGCGGTGGATGCATGAAATTCAAATGCTCCCCAGTCAATTCAGCATTTTGCAGCCTGGCTTTGATATCTTATCTGAGTGTTGTTACTAACCTGTTAAAACAGTTATAACTTGACTTTATAACCAGTTAAGAAGTTAGTTAATTGGATCTGCAATTTTGGGAGGGTTAGTAGGTTTAATGTACTATAAGTCAATTGGAGGTCATCACATAGTGCTGCCAGAGTCCAGTCCAGAATTTCAGTTCTGACCTGAACCCTTCTGAACTGGATTGTAGGTTCAGCCCATGTTTGGCATACTGTAAGGACCAACAAATTTTTATGTTTGGCATTTGGTTGATGCCTGAAACTTGCAAACACATCCTGAATGTGTCTTTTAGAACTTGGAGAGCAGATAGATATTTTGCAATACTATAAGTACCACTAATATCCAGTAACTTCCATCCCATTAACAGGTAGTGAAAAGTAAGTAAAGTAATAGGTAGGAAGTCCAAGATATTATATAGTGACTATGTAGAAATTTGGAGTGCTATAGGCAAGAGTAGTAGTGATATTTCAGGTCCAAAATCCTATGTAATAGGACATGTGGTACTGTGGTGAAGATGAGGAATCTAAACTGCGGGAAAAGTTGGTGCTAAGCCAAGAAAACACAGATAGTCCTGGGTAAAAGTAAAATATTGACCCAAGGGCAGCTGTCTGAGTCAAGGGAAACCTCTCTTACAAAAAGAGGGACACCAAACTACTACTAGGATAATAGGACTGTAGAATGTGTTGTAGAGCCTCGTGTCTCCACAGGCACTTCCCTCTGAATTCTCCCACTTTCCTTACAAACTCCAGCTCTAATCCATAGGATACGTCTTGCGCATTAGCGCACTTATATTTTATTTCGCAGGTTTCATGTGTGGCCTCGCGCACTTCGCACATCCACCTTCGCATTGTCCGCGCACCCATCCATCTGTCCATCCCATGTCCTTAGATGTTCATTGGTGCATTTTCCCATCATATTCTCTTTTTGTTTAATTGGTTTCCATTGCTAATACTCGGCTCTGCGCTTTGCGCGTAACTGAGACCCTGTTACATACATCACGTACTATTTTTAGCCTGTTCAGCTTGTCACATTGGACCTGCACGCCTAGCACCGCTTAGCTACATTACTTATACCCCTCTATTACTTATGTACTGGGTCAATTTTCCGCCCACTTTCTCTGTGTCTTTAGATACAAGGAATTTTACTTGTTGTTTGCCAGTGACTATCTAAAGTCGTGCGCTTTGGTCATCCACTTTTGCATTAGCATCAGCCAACCTTAGTTGGGGTGTTAACACTCATCTTGCCTCGTCTCTCCTTTGTCTCTCTCGCTCGCGTGCATTACCTTCGCGTCACATACCTTGCACTTTGCCTTTCGCACTTGCGTGCGTCCACCTTTCGCACATCACATCGTTTCCGCCTCGTGCTTCGCGCATTACTTAGCCTTAGTACTTTATTAGTTGTTTGGTGTCCCTCTTTTTACAAAGAGAGGTTTCCATTTCACTCGCACCCAGGACTATCTGTGTTTGCTTAGCTTAGCACCAACTTTCACCACAGTTTAGATTCCTCATCTTCAGCGTGAAGTGCAAGGCGAGAGCGATGTGAGAAATGATATACGGACATGCAAGTGCAAAAGGTGAAGTGTGAGGTGTGCAATGCAATGGTAGCGCGTGCGAGCAAGAGCGAAGTGCAAACAAGTGATAAAGACTAAAAAGAGACAAAGTAGGACAACTGATATCACCCCAACTAAGGTTGGCTGATGATAAGGTGAAGGGTGGTTAACTAGTGCGTGAGACTCAGATAGTCACTGCAACAACAAGTAAAATTCTCCTGTAGCTAAGTACACAGAGAAAGTGGGCAGAAAATCAAGCCAGAACATAAGTAATAGGAGGGGTATAAGTAAAATAGATAAGTGCTGCTAGGTGCACAGGTCCAATGTGATGAGCTGAACAAGCTAAAAATAGTACACAAAGTAGGTAATAGGGTCTTGGCTGCATGCAAAGCTGAGCATTAGTGATGGAAAACAATTAAACAAAATGGGAATATAGTGAGAAAACACACCAATGGACATCTAAGGACATGGGAAGGATGGGTGGATGGGTGTGTGAATGATGTGAGTGTAGATGCGTGATGTGCGTGAACATGAGAGGGCATGTGCAAAACCTGTGAAATAAAATATGTGTGCTAATGTGCAAGACATATCCTATGGATTAGAGCTGGAGTTTGTAGGTAATGTGGGAGAATTCGGAGGGAAGTGTCTGTGGAGATGTGAGTCTCTGCAGTGGACTATGAGAAAACATGTAATAACACTGTCTATAATGTTTAGCAAGTGAAACTGAATAACTGTGCACCTAGTGGAGATTGTGTTAAGACCAGAAAGGTTCTCTTAGATAGACAAATCTGAAAGGGCTTGGCTTCAGCTCATGCGCTGCACCCCTTTTCCAAGTACGGGCCCTAGATTTTGGGGATATCTGACAGAAATCTGGACACTGGAAGGTACAGTCTGGGTCTTGGAAGATGCATCCAATGGAAATCGAATGGAGCATGTCTACACTAACCAGCCTACTACTATGTGCATGTTTTTTGGAGTAGGTACAGACTGAGAGGGGGAACCACTCAGATGTTATCTGAAGTAGTGAGGGGGGTGCAGAGTGTGTGATTGGACAGAGTCAGATGTGGGGTACAATGAGGGGGATGGCTCAGATGATGTCTGGAGCCAGAGGAGCAATGAGGAGGGATCACTCAGATGATGTCTGAAGCAAAAGCAGGGATAAGGTAGACTACTCAGATGATGTCCAAGATAGAAGGAAGACAATGAGGGGACTAAATCTGGAGTATCCAGAAATAGGGGTAGGATTGGAGGTGGATTAGTCCTTTGGAGACGGAACTCCTAGGGAACTCGGATTTGCAACAAGAGATGAAACTCGAGTCTATGGAGAAGGGAAACTTAGTTATTGAGTAGCAATTCATAATCTAACTGAAGTACTATAGGTATTTTACAGGTTTATAAGTACTTTGGAAAGCGCTGTACTACTAGTAAGCAGAGTGTAGAACTATGTTCTGGTAGTAGTAAAATGTTAGTACAGATGTCACAGAACTTGGGAAATGAGGATGGAGTATGAATAACAGTGTATAAGGGTTGGACAGCATTCTCAGACAGATATACATAGGTAAGCAGAATAAGCGAGATGGAGATATCAGAAATATTGCACATAGCTGATACAAAGTCCTAAGTGCATATGTGAAGCAGATCTGGAGGTTTGGAAACTAATAGACAAGAGTCAGATGATGGGTTCAGAATTGGTCCAATGTGCAGGGAATGTCGGGTTAGGGTGTTGGGTTGGGATCGGACATGCATCAGACTGTCAGAAAGTGCATTGGGTTGGGATTGGACATGTGTCGGACTGTTGGACTCGGATCGGGGTAGTTGGAAGTGCATTGGACAAATACTGTTTGACATCAGTATCAAAATAGCTGGTTATGAGCCCAGCCAGTGCTACAACCATCATTAAAGTGCGCAAAGCGCAAAGCCAAGCATTAGCAATGGAAACAATTAAACAGAATGGAAATATAATGGGAAAATGCACCAATGGACTTCTAAGGACATGGGAAGGATGGGCGGACAGGTGTGCGGACAATGTGAGTATGGATGCATGATGTGTGCGATTGTGAGAGGCCATGCATGAAACCCACAAAATAAAATATGTGTGCTAATGTGCAAGACATATCCTATGGATGAGAGCTGGAGTTTGTAGGTAATGTGGGAATTTGGAGGGAAGTGTCTGTGGAGACACAAGTCTCTACAGTGGCCTCTTGTGTTTGCACACATCGCGCATCCGCCTTCACATCGTCCATATACCTGTCTGCCTGTTCTTCCCATGTCTGTTATGAACTTGGATAGTATCTGTTGGTGACACTCAAACAGAGTGTGTGTCATCAATGGTCAAGGACATTGAAGAAAAATCGACTCAGCTCCAGGTCAAATGATGAATAGAGGGGAGAGACACAAGAAGCTGATATAGTGATCTATTGCGATGCCTAGTCTGCTATGCTTGCAGGGACAAGCATCTTTGATCTAAGGGGAAGCAAGGAAACAAATCCACAGTCATGCAGTGGCTGTGCAAGGCAAGCGACATGCAAGTGAAGCGTGGGAAAGTCGTGCACAATTAGTGTGAAAGTGTGGGAATGCGAAATGCGAAAGTGCGAAAATGCGAAATGTAACAAGCAATAGACAAGGGCTCAATGAATGACAATAAAAAGGACTGCTAATAGGCTCTGACTCTAGCTATAGACATGATGGGGGAACTCCACTAAGGTAAGGTGTGGTGTGGTAAAGAGTGAAAAATGTGGACCTATATATGTATCTCGCTAAGTGAGACTGAGCTGAGCTGATGTAGAGACTCGCATCTCCACAGACACTTCCCTCAAATTCTTCTACTTCCCTCACACACTCCAGCTCTAATCCAAACGATACATCTTGCGCAGTAGCGCAGTATATTTTATTTTGCAGATTCCACACGCAGCCACTCACACCTTGCACGCACTGCATGTCTGCCTTTGCATCGTCCACATACCCATCCATCTGTCCTCCCCATGTCCTTAGATGTTCATTGGTGCATTTTCTCACTATATTCCCATTTTGACTAATTATTTTCATCACTAATTCTTGGTTTAGTACTACACGCACAGCCGAGACCCTATTACCTACTCTGTGTACTATATTTAGATTGTTCGACTCGCTACATCAGATCTGCGCCTCTAGTGGCGCTTAGCTATTTTACATATACCATCCCTCTACTCTATTCTTGGGGTTGATTTTCTGCCCACTTTCTGTGTGTCCTTAGATACTAGGAATTTTACTTGTTGTTTGCAAGTGACTATCTAAAGTCACACACTTCGGTTATCTGCCTTCATCTTAGCATCAGCCAACCTTAGTTGGGGTGTTAACACTCATCTCATCTTGCCTCATCTCTCTTTCATCTCTCTCGCTCGCAAGTCTTTCGCCTTCAGTTGCATGCATTACCTTCGTGTCACATACCTCACCCTTCTGCCTTTCGCACTCGCGTGTCAGCCTTTCACTCATCGCATCATTCTTACCTTGCACTTCATGCATTCCTTAGTCTTAGTACCTTATTAGTTGTTTGGTGTCCCTCTTTTTACAAAGAGAGGTTTCCCTTTACCAGTTAGCTGCCCTTGGGTTGATGTTTTCACTTGCGCCTGGGACTAGCTGTGTTTGCTTAGCTTAGCACCAACTTACATCACAGTTTAGATTCCTCATCTTCACCAAGTAGGAGATAATGTATGTAATAAGGTATGTAAGTCAGGGTCCATGCTCTAATATGGTGCCATATTGAATAAAATGTGAAAATACATACCAGGGAGACCTGCTGGACAATGGATGGATGCTCCTAGATGATAGGGTGATGAAAGCACAAGAAAGCAAGTGATGCAAAGGCATCATGAGTCGTGGGAAAGTGTCACCTGATATGGTAATAGCTGAGGAAAGGCTAGGGAATCGTGCTGTGAGTTGGTGCTATGAACTTGGGTGGTATGAACTGAAGTATAAGGCATTGTAAGCCTGTAATAGTGCAAATCTCTACAATATCCTTGTGCTAGCCCAAGGTCAGGGGTCACATTTGGTGTATCTTTGACAAACATGATTGAACACCTATGCCCAATCCGGTAGCTTACATAAGATGGGGAGCCTAATAATAAGCATATCTATCAAGGCTTGCAACACACAAAGGTTAATCATAAGATCTATGTTAATAGAAGGACAGAAGTCCGACTAATAACAGGGGTTCTGCTCAATGATGAAGTCAATGAGTAGAAATCAAGACTGAGACTTATCTGCAATGAGCAAATAAGAAAGTAGAATATAGACAGCTGGCTAGGCTGAAGGAAATCACTCTGGTGAGAGTAGAAGGTCAAGAACCAAGTAGATTCAAGTTAGAGAACTACATACATGACAGTGAGTTTATATAGAGAGGAATGATATGTATTAGTAAATGGTAACTTGTACTGCCAGAAAAAGGAATAGTCAAAGGGTAATACCAAAAGAGGATGCATGTTTAAGGTGAGTCATAGATGAACCGGAACATGTAACTGTGGAATGAGTCAAAGAACAGAAAAGGGAAGTGAAACAAGCAGGGGTATGATTGTGCAGCTGCAGATCTAAGTATAAGTACAATGTGCAACTGCACACCAAGTCAGAGATCAAGAAAAGAAAATAGGGCAAAGGAATGTGGCATGTATTATGTTATAGGTTATCATCCTGACAGTAAGGGTTGAGGGGACTGTCCTCAGGATTAGTCATCAGGTGAAATGGAGCATGGATATGCTTAGTCTAAGAAAGGGTCTTGCCAGATGTACTGGCTGTGCTGGAGTGAAAGGTAGAGAGCAAAGGGAAATGTGAGGATAACAAGAATAACAAGAGCAAGGTCGGGGTAAAGGGGTGATGCAAGAGCAGAGACAAGTAGAATGAGGAGAAAAATGGTAGGGGTCCAAGTGTCTAGATGTTCTTGTAACAATGTCCTTAGAGATCCATTGGTGCATTTTCTCATATTATTCTCAATTTGTTTAATTGTTTTCCCTCACTAATAGCTTGGCTTTGCATGCAGCTGAGTGCCTATTACTCACTCACATACTATATCTAGCATGTTTGGCTTGCTACATCAGACCTGTGTGCCTAGCAGCACTTAGTTATTTTACTTATACCCTCTCTATACTTTATGTTCTAGGTTGATTTTCTGCCTACTTTTCCTCTGTACTTTGCTACTAAGGGAATTTTACTCATTGTTGCAGTCTCTATCTAAGTCTCACACTCTCATAGTCTGCTCTCTTGTTTATATCATCAGCCAACCTTAGTTGGGGTGATACTTGTTGTCTTTTCTTGTCTCTCCTTAGTCTCGCTCACTCATTCGCATTTCGCCTTCACTCACATGTGCTACCTTCACATCACATATTTCACTCATTGCCTTTTGCTCTTGCATGTTGTTCATTGTACTTTGCCTTTTCACATCATGCTTCATGCTATACAGTATAGGACCGGTCGTTTACCCACCCCCATTCGTTTACCCACCTCAGGTAAAACTTTTGATTTCTTCATTTTTTTGTATCGACATATAGAAAGTAATTAAAGATGAGGCCTCAATGGATATTGCTATAGTATATGATGGATGTGCAATGTCTGCGATGTTGTGCACGACACAAATTAGTTGTTTTTTTCTTCCTCAGTGAATTCTATTCAGAGCAATAGTAGATCAATAAATTTTTTAAAGAAAAAGTGGCTGGTATGATACAAAGTATATACTTCAAACATCATTTTCACCTGCAACAGATTTGTGCAAGTCTCCTTTGTTCCTTCTACAGAGTGGATATATTGAACACAGGTAGTTTTTGAAGGTCTTATCTTAGCGAGTGTGTCACACGTAGCTGTCACGCTTCCCAACTCTAAACTCGTAAAGCAATATATTGTAATTTGTGTCACTAAAAACCATGGTAGGACGAGCAAAATCTCATACAAAAAAAAGGCAGATTCTACGAGAAGAAAATGACATGATCATGGCTCGGGCAGTGGCTATTTACCAGGCCGAGCTTGCAAAGGAACCCACAGAGGACAAAAAAGGACGACGAACAGTTTGCCGTGAAGTCGAAAAGGAATATCTTGTGGAGACAGGAAGAGTCATCAAACTCAATGACAGCACACTTGCGAATCTGGCAAAAGGTGGTAGGAGGCTTAGTGACTTCAATGCAGAGAAAGGTTGGCTCACCCCAGAGGAGACGGAGAGATTAATAGAGTATTCTGTCGAGACGGCACGGCGAGGATTCCCACTCAGCCACAAACGACTCAAGGAGCACGTTAATGAAATTCTTCACACTCGACTTGGTGACAAATTTCCCGAGACAGGTGTCGGCAAAAATTGGACAGATCGTTTCATCGAGAAGCATTCAAATAGGCTGGGCACCTACTATGCTCGAGGTCTTGACAGTGCCCGTGGCCGTGCTGTTAATCCAGCCACCAAAAATGCCTATTTCAGTCTTCTGCATGATACATTGTCAACAGGAGATAATGGCAAACCAATCGAGCCTCATTGCATTTGGGCATTTGACGAGTCTGGTTTCCAAGGAGCTGATGAGGGGAAGGAGCGAGTGATAGGAGCGAGTGGTGTCCATACCGTGTACGAGCAGCAAAGTGGGAGCAAGGAGCTGACAACTGTAATTGTCAGCATCTGTGCAGACGGAGAGACTGCACCACCATGTGTTATCTTCAAGGGAAAGGGTTATCGCACAAACTGGTGTCAAGAAAACCCTGCAAATGCATCGTAAGCACCCTCGGCTGTTAACCCTAATAATTCTACTAAAACGGTCCTTTAGCCTTGGATATTCAGCCAAAGGCTGGACTGATGGCGAGCTCGGAGTACTTTGGATCCAACACTTCGACGAACATACTCGAGACAAAGCCAATGGCTCTGCACGGCTTCTCCTTGTTGATGGTCACTCGTCTCACTACACACGTGCTTTCTTAGAATATGCACGCACACATAACATTCACGTCTTGTGTTACCCATCCCACAGCACCCACATCTACCAGGGTCTCGATGTTGTTGTATTCAGCAGACTGAAAGCTTGCTGGGCAGAGGAGAAAGCCCGGTGGCAAAGGGAACGCGGCGAAGAGCTTTCGAAGCAAATTTTTTTAGCTATCTATGGATATGCTCATAACCGTGCACTCACAACAGAACTCGTCAAAGCTGCATTCGAGAAGACAGGGGTCCACCCGTTCAACCCAAATGTTGTCACGGAGGATGTCATGGCACCAAGTCAGGAGACATCATGCCGTGGTCACCTGCCACTCATCCAAACAACACCAGTTCGCCTCGTGTCCCAATTAATTCGCAGGGCAACAGAAGTGTTATCTAGTCCAGCACGAACCGAGTCAGACTCGAACCAAGATTCATTAATTCCACAACCCTTACCTTTGACTCCGTCACATGCAGAGCAGTTTCCGTGGCATGAATCTGCACGAATGACAGTCAATAGCTTGGCTACAACATCCGCAGCATTCCTGTTTACCTTGAGTCCTGTCTGCTCGACATCTCGAGTACCTATGTACATGCCACAGATAGTATCACCGCTGCAGTACAAACGGTACAGAAAAATTTTAGACTGTCCTCCGAAAACCGAGGCGGAGCACGAGCTACAAGTTGCTTTGCGGGAGTCAGAGCAACGCGAGGAGGAAACCAAGCGCCAAATGATTGGCTTACAGGCAGCATCTGTTCCTACAGATCCAATACTGTGATCGAGTACGTGGTCAGCTTGCAGCACAAGAAGAAAAAGCAGGGAGGAAGAAGGGTACAAGGCTCGTTGGTGATGGCTTACCTCGTATGCTCACTGGTGATGTCTTCGTGGCACAGGTTATCACACACGAGAATGCGATGGAGGCAGAAGCTAGAGATAAAGAGATGAGGGCCAAGAGAAGGGCAGAACGTTCTGAAGAACTCGCACATTGGAAGAGAGAGGAGATAGAGCGGAAAGAACGAAACAAAGCAACAAGAGCAAATTTCGAGGCACAGAAGGTTGAGTGGGAGGCAGAGCGAGATTTGGCGAAGTTGGAGAAACGGAGGCCACGGTGGAACAAACCAAAGATGGGAGAGATTGAGAAACCTGTGTCGAGGCCAGAGCGAGTTCAGCCAGAGGTTTATGACAGCGAGCAAGAAGATGATGATGGAGAAGAAGAAGGTTGACGAGCGTGTGTTTTTGTTTAATCTCGCATCAATGTCGCATCATCTTATCATTGCCTTATTGAATTACAAATTTACGGCGCGCTGTGTGATGTGACATCAAAAATTACTAAAACGAGGTGGGTAAAGGACTTGTGAAGTCAAAGATAAGGTTGTTTTCAATGATTTTGCTGCGACACACCAGCATCGTCACCGATAGCTCTAAATTTCGAATCACAGTATTTACATGTATGTTAGAGAATTACTGTCTATTACAATTTTCCAAAAAGAAAGCCAGTGTAAAGTGACATGCATTTCAATTTGTTGTGGGTAAACGACCGGTCCTATACTGTAGTAGTCCCATTATCCTGTTAATGATTTGGTGTCCCTCTTTTTATTAAGAGAGGTTTCCTTTACTCAGATAGGTGCCCTTGGGTCGACACTTTACTCGCACCCAGGACTCTCTGTGTTTCCTTGGTTTAGCACCATCTTTCCTTACACTCTAGATTCCTCTTCTTCAGCATCAATGGTGGTGATGGGGGTGTAGAGACTTGCATCTCCACAGACACTTCCCTCTGAATTCTCCCACTTTCCATACAAACACCAACTCTAATCCTTAGGATACGTCTAGCGCATTAGCACACTTGTTTTATTTTTGCAGATATCGCGTGCGGTGTAACAATGGTCGTGGCACTGGGCTCGGAACCAGCTATTTTGATACTGATGTCAAACAGTATTTGTCCAACGCACTTCCGACTACCCTGACCCGAGTCCGACAGTCCGATCCCGACCCGATGCACTTTCCGACAGTCCGACGCATGTTCGATCCTGACCCGACATTCCCACGCATTGGACCAGTCCTCCCTATGTCCTGTCCAGTCACATCTATCCCCACTAGGTGCGCATTTACTCCTTTTGACTTGCTAAGCATTGTATACAGTGTTATTACATGTTTTCTCATGGTCTGCAGTACCACATGTCCTATTACATAGGATTTCGGACCCGAAATATCGCTACTACTCTCGCCTATAGCAGTCCGAATTTCTACATAGTCACTATTTAATATCTAGTACTTCCTACCTATTGCATTACTTACTTTTCCCTACTCAGTAGTAGGATGGAAGTCATTGGATATTAGTAGTACTTTATTGTATTGCAAAATATCTATTTGCTCTTTTTCTCCAAAACACTCTGACACATCCGACACTCATTTGACCAACAATCCGACACACTTCCGACACATTCCTTCACCATCCAACACATTCCCGACAGTCTGACGCATAGTCCAATGCCCGACCCAACTCCGATATTTTTGGACTTGACAGTTTCCCTTCGGACGAGTAGTTCCTAGCTTTGGATTATCTTCCTATTATTGATAACTAACTATCTAAACTAATACCAAACAGCTACCCCTATAGGATCAAACGCACTTGCTCTGCAAGTATAGCAGACTAGGTTGTGCTAATATCTACCTAAATATTTGTTGCCTAGGTAGTATGATTTCTGCTGAGCCCAGCAGGAATCAGCTTTCTACAGCGGTCTTACACACTTCACGCATCCGCACTCGCATTGTCTGCACACTTGTCCATCCATCCATCCCATGTCCTTAGAAGTTCATTGGTGTGTTTTCCCATCATATTCCCTTTTTGTCTAATTGTTTTCCATTGCTAATACTCGGCTCTGCGCTTTGTGTGTAACTGAGACCCTGTTACATACTTTGCATACTATTCATAGCCTGTTTGGCTCGTTACATCAGACCTGCGCACCTAGCGCTGCTTAGCTATTTACTTATACCCCTCTATTACTTATGTACTGGGTCGATTTTCTGCCCACTTTCTCTGTGTCCTTAGATACAAGGGAATTTTACTTGTTGTTTGCAGTGACTATCTAAGTTGTGCATATTAGTTGTCCGCTTTTGCCTTAGCATCAGCCAACCTTAGTTGGGGTGTTACTAACAGTCGTCTTGCCTCATCTCTCCTTTGTCTTTCTTGCTTGTTTGCCTTTTGCCTTTGCTCACACACACTACCTTCACATCGCACACCTCGCCCTTCACCCTTCGCACTCATGCATCATTGTGCACGTCTGCATTTCGTCAATTGTATCACACTCGCCTCGCGCTTCACATGTCTATTAGTTTCATTACCCTATTATTAGTTTGGTGTCCCTCTTTTTATAAGAGAGGTTTCCCTTTACCCAGTTAACTGCCCTTGGGTTGACATTTTCACTCGCACCCGGGTCTAGTTGTGTTTGCTTAGCTTAGTACCAACTTTAACCACAGTTTAGATTCCTCATCTTCAGCGGTAGAGGTATATCAAGGATCTGCATGGTAGTGACAGTGGTAGAGGTATATTAAGGATCCATGGGTCAAGTAGCAATAGAGGTCAGTCCTTTTTCAGTTCAGATAAAAACAGGAGGTTCAGACATTAACAAGCGGAAGTGAATAATGAAGGGAGAGTTCTAGTCTGAGCCAGGGCTCATAACCTGTGATGAATTAAGAGGCTTGGACCTAGAAACAAGGAAGAGAAAACTCAGTCTTAGTTGGAAAGACTATACACTGACTATGAGAAGTTCATACCTAGAAATGAGAAAGAGAAAACTATGTATCGTTAGTACTAAGTATGCAGAGGAGTCATAGTAAGTAGCTCAACTCAGTCTTAGTTGGAAAGACTGAGGGAAGGGAATATCATGGACACTGAATATTCAAGTATTGTTGAAACAGAGAACAAAATGTGAGCATGGATGGAATGTGTATGATAAGGTGAATGTGTATGTATAATAGATACATACAAAGAATGTTAGAAGTACGAGACAATGAGTAGCAAAATAGATTCCTGTCAACAGTCAATATAAATTCCATACACAAAGTAGATTATTACATCTAAGTGAGTATATAAGCTACCTACCTCATGTACTACATGTGGCAGACACAAGTACATTCGCTTGAATATTCCAACAGTCCTCCTCAAGCGAAGCAGTATGAGTAAGTGAGCTACCAAGAAAAATCTCCATCAGCAACTGCGGCAGTTTCCTTTTGGGTTGTGGCATCAGTCTTCTTTGAGCAGTATGACTGATAATGTCCCTTGTCTCCACAGTGGAAGCAGGTAATATTTTTGAGTAGGACTCAATAATGCTGAACATGGGAAAGTAGGGCAGTATCGCTGGGTTTTGAGTTGGTGCCATGAGATTGGTGAGCTTCTTCGTTCATGATGTGTGTGATAACATGCTCAAGTGTGATCTCAGCAGGTGGGGTGGCATCAAGGGTAACAATGAAGTTCTTGTAAGATGGGGAAAGGCTGAGGGTGAGGATGAGTATGAGGTCCTCATCAAAGATAGTGACATTAATTTCCTCCAGTTAGAATGCAGTGCGGCACACTTGTGCAATCCATGCCTGTATGCTTATGTCATCGGCTTTCTTGAGTGTGAGAAACTTTTGGCAAGTGGCAGATCCACAAGTCCAGTGAACAGTTTCAAGGTTCTTCCATATGACAGTGGGGTTACAATCTCGAACATGGGAGAGTTGAGAAGTTTCAACCTGAAGTACAATCTCTGTGTGAGCTTCAGCTTGTTTCTTCAAAAAGTCTTTCACAGCCTTGGAGTTTGGACTGCCGAGTGGCATTGTCTTTGAGCCATCAACATAATCCATCAAACCTCTCCGAATCAGCACAGCTTCTATCAACATTCTCCACTCATAATAGTTATTTTCACCGAGTTTTGATAAGTTTTCAGATGGCATGGCGGCAAGCAAATGACTGGGAACAAATGTGGGACATGCGAATGGCACTGAAACAAGTGACAACAATGATGTCTTAATAACCAAGGGTCTTATATAAAGTTGTGTAAATGTAATGACACCACAATTACACTTTGGATAAGACTGCTTGCCAGTTCCTCGATTAACATGGTCTACGACTTTTCCTATTTCGTGGTAGATAACGTGTGAGTTCTTGGGAGGCTCGCTAAACTAATCTTTGTCAAGATCAACCTAGCCGGAGCTTTACTTTTCTTTATTGAAACTCAAATCTCTTGTCTAGGAATAAGCTTCTAGACATGTAATTCGGTTTCTGGAATATATTTGCCTAGGAAATCTCCTTCTAGGCTCTGGACTTGGATACTGGAACTAGTGAGACGTGGTCTCAAATATACGAAATATGACCAAGATCGCTTGGTCTATGGACACCTGACTGTGAGACAATGGTCTCAAATATACGATATATGTTCAAGATCGCTTGAACAAAGGGGACTATAACTTGACCAAGATCAGCTTGGTCTATGGGACTACTAGTGAGACGTGGTCTCAACAATATGATAGATGACTAAGATCGCTTAGTCAAAGGGCACAGAGCAATGAGACAAAGGGGTCTCAAAGACTATATATATGACCAAGAACACTTGGTCTATGGCACTAATAAGTTTCTAAGGTAAGAAACTTATAATCTCAAGGGAATTCTTTTCCCTGCACTTGTCTCACTTCAAAGGGACTAACTTTGCAAGTGAAATATCTGAGAGGCAGATTGCTACAAATGGGAGATCATATTTTTTGGGGGGGAGAATGGGCTCTCCTTATATACATTTTGTGTGGGAAAGTAACCTAGGTTCACAAACAATAAAAAATAAGGAGGACCAATCAAAATATTGGGTCAAACCCAATAAAAGAATAAAATACAAGTGAAAGATGGAGCTATGACATCATTGTGGAGCAGAACATTCTGGAATGTGGAGTAATGACATCATAATGACATCAAGAGTGACATCATTGTGGAGCAAAAGATTCCAGAACCTTCCATGAGTGAGTCAGAGTGAGTCATTGTGGAGCAGAATATTCTAGAAGGAAATGACATCATGAATGATGTCATTGTAGAGTAGAATAATCTAGAGCTTGATGACATAATATCTTTCAACAGAATACCTGCAGGAGTATCTGTGAAGTCTTATGACATCATACCCTATGGGTACAATTTTATGAAGTGTCAGGTGAGTCAAAGCATCCTAATGAAAAAGTAAAGTAAAGAAACACTAGAGAAAAGTAGGTAGCAAAAATAAGACAGTTGGCAGGAATTGAAACACAGTCAAAAAAATAATGCAGTTGGCAGGAATTGAAACACAGTCAAAATAATACAGTTGGCAGGAATTAAAACACGGTCTTTTTGGATAGGTTTTTTTATAGGCTTTGTACTTTTCTCTATGGTTTTCTCTAGCCAAAGTGAATAAGCCAAAGGCAAGGCTATACCTTAACCTTCATTTCCCTTCTCATATCAACTAGGTCTAAATGTGATTCCCATCTCACATTAGACTTTTTCCGTCAAAACATATTCAGATCATGAAACTTGGGGAAAACTGGAAATATGAACCATAGTTTGAAACCAAGGTATGGGTTGACTAGTCTGAGGACTAAGCTAACAGACTTTATCTTTTGAGGGTCACCTAGTATTCATGTTCATGCATGATTCCCACATCATGCAGGACAACGAGAACGAGTGATAATGATCAATTGAGGGTGAAAACAGCAAAAATAAGCGGAGTGAGCAACACATGTTACATGCAGTGTGTGTGTGAGAAAACAGGTGGTACGCAGAAAGTGACAATGAACAGATCAACTTCTGGTAAGGTGGATCACTTTGTGTATGGAATTTGTGTTAGAAGTACAAGACAATGAGTAGCGAAATAGATTCCTGTCAACAGTCGATATAAATTCCATACACAAAGTAGATTATTGCATATAAGTGAGTATATAAGCTACCTACCTCATGTACTACATGCAGCAGACACGAGCATGTTCGCTTGAATATTCCAACAAAGAATTTATTGTGATAAGTGGTGTGTGCAAGTATAATGAGTGACAGAGTGTTTCAGTGAAGGAATGGTGATATTTTGCAAATCAATAAAGAACTACAAAAATATTCTGAAAGTGACCCAGTTACAGGTGGATGAGTAAGTAAGAGTCACTACAGAGTATTTATCTATCTATATAGAAAGTCTAAAGGTTAATAGGCAAAATTAGTAGCAATATAGGTGTGCACTTAGTCATTTCTATGTTGCTAATATTGTAGAAAGTGTTATTACATGTTTTCCCATAGTCTTCAGTACCTCATGTCTTATTACGTAGGATGTCAGATCTGAAAATCACTGCTACTACTTTTGCCTATTGACCTTAAACCAAAGACAAGGCAATACCTTAATTTTCTTTTCTTTTCTCACATCAACTAGGTCTTTGTGTGATTCCTATCTCTGATAAGACATTTTAAAAAACATGTTTGAATTATAAATCTTAAGGGAACAACTAAAATATGAACCATAGTTTGAAATCAAGGTAGATTCTCACATCATGCAGGACAATACTTACCTAACTGTATAGTATCACTACTGCAAGCTATGATGCAAGTCTTGAATATAGGGTGCATGTTATTATTATGTAATTCTTCATCTTTATTTCATGGTGACCAACAACTTACCTATTGAACTATAGCTTATTATTTTCTCTTTCACCAAAGCTTTCAAATTTTCCTTAAATAACCTTACTACATTCTATCAAGCATACATCTGTTTTCATCATGCAGTAGTTGATTCCCTATATGAGTCTATCATAGTCAACAACTTAGATGTCTCCGCCATGCTTACAGAGCATCCTGATTTTATAAAGAAAGTCAAATATTTTATATTTATGTATTCAACAATTATGGTCTATAATGGTCTCAAGATACATTTGGATAATCTTACATTGGCTTTTAAAAATATGACTTACCTCTTCACACTTAAACTTATTCTCATTCTCAAAAGTGTTGCTTATCTATCTTTTAATACTGTAATGTCAAGCTCCATATTGTAGTGATACTCATAGTACTGAGTTTATATGAGCCTATTTTCACACTCACATTAAACAGCACTTTGTTCAATGCACTTCCACACATGTCTAATACATTTTCACATATGTTTAAGCCAATACATAGGTAATATAGTGAAATATGCAGTAAACATGGGCTTTAAAGTACTTTAAGTCACATTTATATTTTGTATTTTCTAACTAATTTTAGAAACTGGTTTTGGAGCCAAGAATGTCTTTCCAAGGTTTTTCAACTATGTCTGGAGTTGGAGGTGAAATTAGGTTTATAAAACAGTCCTTCACCTCCTTCTACTCTGCTGCCATAAGCTGTAGCTAGATTTGTCTACCATCTTTATTGTATGTTTTCTTACTAAACAATATGTTAACATCAAAGTCTTTTCCTAAGTGTCTATCTTTAAAACTATGTTCTTGTTCTTTGTAAAAATAGTTTCTAGTACAGTATCTATTATAGAGTTATCAGAAGTGCCTAAAGAGACACCTATGTTATGTATTCAATCTATTGCTCCTAAATCCTTTGATGTCATATCACATGATCTATTTGAAATGTTCCAGAGTCTTACTGTAGTTTCAATACATATTATAACATCATACAATACCTTTAATTATTCTGATTGGCTAGTATTTACGACTCAGATTCAGTCTTAGTTTTAATATAGAGATAACTCATTTGTAGTCAGTAGTTCTTTAGCTTACTGCTTGCAATCTAAGACATTATTTCTTCTTCCTCTATTATTTTGATATTTTAAGTTTGAGTCCTAGTCTCTGTCTAGCATTTATTTGTTATTAGATTATGACATAAAGCTTGTCAAGGACTTTAATCTTTGAATCAAATATGCTGAAGACTATTGCAATATACACAACAATGCCACTATCATACATTATGTGTTAAAATCTTACCTTAACCATGGCCTTAAAAACACTGATACATACTTGCAATAAAATGTTATAGTGAATGATACTGTAAAATATGTCAAGCCCTTTTGTAAGAGCACTTTGACTGGCTCTTTATTTTTTGTTGAATATCACATACACTATAGTTAGAGCTGAGATACAGTTTTCAAAACTTTCCATATCAAATTTGTGACAAAGTGCTATATTGCCATATATTCAACACACTTATACTACATTTTAAGATCCAGAACTATAAAAACTGCGGAACACATATTTATGTCTCTTAGGATAATCAATGCTAGTCTACTATTAATCTCTGATCTATATATGAGTCATTGTCACCTTCAGAAGCATCTGCCCTAGTTTATATTTTAACAAAAATATTTGAAATACTATTAATCAAATTATGAAGTTAAGGATCAATTGTTTTAGTATTACACTGATAATGACTATAGAATGATGCTAGAATATGTAAATAATCTAGAAGAGATAGAGTTGATTAAATACATCTTATTAGAAAGAAGGACTCTTATTAACTTTCAATCACTTAGGACTATTGAAGATGAATGAGATACAATTGAGTTTTAAATATTTTCTTCTATAACAAATAACAAGCTTTACAACATGCCAGCAATACATTTTATTTTCCTTAGCTTTACAAGCTAGTCCAACATACTATACCAATCATATTATTAATTTTCACAATATTACTCTTATTGACTTTTGATCATTCATCACTTCATGTCACAATTAAATAAATACTAGGGTAGAGACTAGGACTCAAACTAAGAATATTACAATAAGAGAAATAAGCAAGGGCATCTGTAACAATAAGCAATAAGCTAACAAACAAGCAGTTTGAACTAAAGAACTACTGACTACAAATAAGCTACCTATATACATATACTGAAACTGAAACTAAGTTCTAACTACTAGTCAATCAGAATAATTAAAAGTATTATATAATGTTATAAATGACTATGATGTCATGACATATATCACAGCTGCAGTAAGTCTCTGGAATATTCCAAATGAATCATATGGTATGACATCAAAGGATTCAGGAGTAATAAATAAATTATATAATATGGACATCTCTTTAGACACTTCTGGTAACTCTATAATAGATATTATACTAGGAGTTTCTTCTATAGAGAATATAGTTTTTTTAGATAGATACTGAGTTTTAGCACTTAAAGGACTTCATATTTAAGAAAAATAATAGTTTATATTTGGCACTCATGATACTTCAGAATGATATTGTCTCACAGCTGCAGCATAATTTTAAGTTCAGATTCAACTGTAAAAGATTGTAGAATATCAATGGGCTATATCATGATGGTTGATATTGAGGTTATGGCCAGATATTATTAGAAAGCTATCAACTACTTCTGGTAATTACTCTATTTCTATGACATCATCAAGCCTGCCTCTAATATATTGTTAGCTGAAACATTGGTGTAAATATAAACAAAAAGATAATGTAAAATCCAAGGACATCACATCTTAAGTAGTTTTACAGCTTTGATGAGTTGGATAAATGTGTCAGTAATGCAAAAATTAATAGTCTAAAGGTGTGAAAATGTTCAAGAAGCTGTCATTAATGATAGTGGGCCTAGATTTGATATGAGGCTACCTGTCATATTAAGTGTGTCTGTAGTTATAGAGGCAGATTCTAATGTTAAAAACTATCACGGATGACAAATTGTTAGGACATGATATTGATCTATGATACTTTATTATAATGTTAGTTTACAACCAGATACATCTGGCTTTAGATAAGCAGTTTCCAATTGCAAAAACTGCCATCAATGACAGTGTGTCCAGGCATAATAATAAGGTATCATGTCATATCAAGTATGTCTGCCATTATAAGGGTAGATTCAGATGTTAAAAGCCACCACTAAAATTGAACTCTGCTGGATAATTCTCAATGGGGTTGTTCTGTAATAAAAAGGCCTTGCCATCCAAGTGTCATAGATGTTGTAACCTGAATTAAATGTGAGGACAAATTTAACATAAGTGCACCATTGAGGTATATAGAATAAATGAGTATGGTGCATGAATTTAAAATGTATTATTCAGGTACATAAAAAAGAGGATGACACATTAGCTTCATGCATCATTATTGTGGTAGATATAGATATAAAGAACTGTAAATGTCATTACAGTATTTGAATCTCTCCTTTTGATGCCTAGTTTTGTTAAAAACCAGTGAAATCAAAGTTGTTCTTATGATAGACAGATTCAAAAGGGCTTGATTTTAGCTCATGTATTGCATCTTTTTATCAGATATGGCAAAGCTGTAGATATACACCAACACAAATATTGACTTCCTGGACTCCTCAACGATACAGCTTGGCCTGTTTATGAAAAGTTTCATGAATGTGACAAAGAAGAAGTATGTTACTAAGGACCTACCAAGTGAAGAAGCTGCACAAGACAATTATAAAGCAAACAAGGTCGCAAAAGGTGGCTTGACCGATGAAGGTTCAATAATTCAGATGGATAGTCTGAACAATGTTGGGTCTTGCTGCCTAACTACGTTGTCTAGAAAGACAGTGTTCAACCCTAAAGGGTTTCTGTACTAAGCTTAAAACTCAGAGAGAGAGAAAACTACGAAGACTCAAACTCAAGGTGCTGGAAACTGGTGAAGAGGTAACTTGATTATGTAAGCTACAAAATAGCAAATATAAGGTAAAGACAGTATCTACAAGCCTAGTCAGAAATGAGTCTCTACATCTTATGGGTACTTTAGATCATGACTGTCCCCAGTCATCTACACATGCAAGCCAAAACTAACTAAAAGACAAAAAAAAACCTGGGGGCCCCTAACACCTGTTTCACTGACCAAGTGTCAAAGTGAACCGCTTTGGTGAGTAAGGGTCAGGCAAAACAACAACCAATGATCCCAGCACCTTGTTTCCCTAACATCTTGTGTGTCAAGTGAACCACTGTGGTACTGAGAAACTGCTAAAACTGAAAAACAACAAAAAACACAATGATGGCTGCAAGGAGGACAACAGGGAGTAGATGGATGGAAAGAGGCAAATGAGGGCTTCGAAATGAGTATAGGGTTGACTAGGTTTGGTGAAGAACTGAGGGTGATATGAAGGAAGTGATGAAAACAAGTAAAAATAACAAAAACAGCGAGTAGTGAGGGTGTATACAGGTATATCAAAAATAAGATCAGACAGATGGAAAGAGTGGACAAATGCAGTCAGAACGTGCCTAAGGTGATAGGGCGCGCAATCACAGGGCAATGTGCTATAAAGAAAACACGAAAACTGGGGCAAAAAACTGGGGGAAACACAAAAATGAGAATAGCAAGCAAATGGCTGTGCATGCGAAGGCGCAAATACACTGTGAATGAAAGCCATGAACGAGGGCTTCAAAACGGATATAGGGTCAATGGGTGTGCAAGGCAAAATGGGCTGGTGAGATGCGAAAATGTGTGGAGGTGCTGTGAGGGAGGAGGAGGGGTATGGTGTAGGACAACAAGGGCTAGTCCTATCAAAAGGCAAATTGGAGCAATGGATAGAGCCACTGAATTATGGTGGATAGCCAAAACAACAAAAAGAGACAGGCCTTTGAACACCTAGGATACCCTTATCTCCCCTCAACCTCTAAAAATACGAAGAACTTGATATCTCCACAACTACTGCTCCAAATCCGATGACCCAAGGGTCAAAATGACGGCGTGAACTAGGGAAATCCGACCCTGAGTTTGCGAGAGGCGCACTCGAAAATTGTGTGGGAAAATCGCTTTTCAGTGCGCTGGGAAGGAGGAGAAGGTGATCAACACTGGGGAAACTGCTAATAAATGACTGTGGTGGGGTAATAGGCGATGTTGGGGGATGACTGATAAGCTATGAGAGCCTAGAAACATAAGAAACCCTCGCAGTAGGCTCCAGTTGAAGGTTCAACAATTCAGATGGTTAGTTTGAACAATGTTGGGTCTTGCTGCCTAGCTACATTGTTTAGAAGACAGTGTTCGACCATAAAGGGTTTCTGTACTAAGCTCAAAGCTCAGAGAGAGAGGAAAACTACTAAGACTCTGACTGGTGGTGAAAACTGGTGAAGAGGTAACTTGATTATGTAAGCTACAAAATAGCAAACATAAGGTAAAGACAGTATCTACAAGCCTAGTCAGGAATGAGTCTTTACACCGAAAAATCTTGATCATCTGGTCAACAGACGAGTGGGCCAAAAGTATAACATTTTAACTTTGAAACATATAAGTCACATGCCCTTGGTGATTATGTGGCGGCAATCCAAAGGTTTTGTTCAAGCAATAATTACTCAATACAGCCAGTATGTTCTTATTTTCATTTCTGCACTTACTAATGGATTCATTTCAGGGAGAGTGTGAACATCAATGAGTTAAATAGTTCTATCCTCGAGTAAGCAAGGCTAAATTCACTGCCAGCATAGCTAAACAGCAACATCACAAGACTCTATTGTTCAAGATGGCTAAAGCATCTCCATATTGAAAGAAAAAACAGAATAAGCAAGTTTCAGGCAAGCAGAAGGGTAAGGTCCTTCAGCTCTCTTCCCCTGATGCTCCTGCACTACATTTTGAGGACTCAGAACTGCTGCCTTACAGTGATCCACAAAATCACTATCATATCTCCACTGGCACTTAGTATCCTGTCAACATATACAAGTGGTTAAGGCAGCATACAAGTGACCCTGCATTTAATGTAAGTTGTTTGATTTGTGCCAAATTAAAGCCCACTAATGATCTTTAAAAACTTTCTACCTTGACTAAAAGACCATCCACTTTCCTGCCTGCTTGGACTAGAATATAATGGAGATGAGAGAGAGTTCATCTCTGTCATTCTTATCAGTGAGAAAATGTTTCACCACAAGATCCTTCACATCAACTATACAACATACAACCTACGCCATGATCAAGACTCACTAAATCCTCGTACTAATGCTGATGTTATGCTCCTTGCACACAAGGATGACAACAGTAATAGCCACTTTTACTGGTATGCTCATATCATCGGCATATTTCATGCACTCATTATTCACACTGGTGAGCACTCAAATTCTAATGCACCATAGCAAATAGACTTTTTCTGGATCTGGTGGTTTGATCAAAATCCTGGAACTGAACGGCATCCCTACACTGCTGGCTGGAAGGCCAAGAGACTCAAACAACTGGGGTTCATCTCAAGTGATGATTCTAGGGCTCTTGGTTTCCTGGATGCACAGCAAGTCATTCACAAGGTTCATCTCATTCCTGCCCTTGCATATGGTTACACTGATGTTCTTCTTCTACCCTCATTCACATTGGGACTCTATTATGTAATGAGGCATGAGCGGAAGATTAGAGTAAGGTCTTTGTGCGAACATGAGGTGTAGCATCAAACCTCTTGTTCCTGTGCTGCAATCACCATTAGTTGCTGCACAGCTCCCACAGCTCAATCATATTTTCCTCCGAGACAATCATACAACAGATTACATCAATTATTACTATACACTTCAGCCACCCAAAATAAATTCAGAATAAATATAGCCGCAAACCCACACTTGAGGTTATCCCAGACTTTGCTGGAGTCCTGTACAATGGCATTCATACAGACCTGGCCATTGCAATGAATCAAACTGAAGAGCAAATCGTGGCATGCCTGGAACAGACATGACGAAATGGCGACAACACAAGAATAGCTGAATGGAATCAATACTATAATAAAGAAGTACAAGCATTAGCAGAAGCCAAAAGAGCACAAGCCGCCCAAGAAGAAGCTAAGCACACACAACACAAAGCCAAAGCCAAGAAGGAACATCTAGAAGCAGAGAAGAAGAAGAAGCAAAAGATGAACAGAATTGATGAAGCATCATCCATAGGAGATTTCTTAAACCCTCATCCTGCGCAATATGCAATACAAAAACTCACTAATTTTGAATATGTAGGACTATGGTACTTCTCCCCGATAGTTGCAAGGATGCTCTTAGATCCTCACGCTCCATAGCTAAAAACGACCTGAGCATCACAAGGGTGGATGACCAGCTCACTTTGTGCCCGTCCTCAGCCTTCAAAGCATCCAAGGTAGCAATTGCAGACCATGAACTCCTGTTCTCAATATTCCTGAGGGTGAAGAACCTGTCCCTAGTCCAAATCAGCAAGGCAAAATGGCCCCAATTGTTACGACTTGGATGGTATCTGTTGGCGACGCTCAAACAGAGCTTGTGTCGTCAACGGTCTGTGGACGTCCTTGGGCTAGCCCAAGGTTAGGGGTCGTACTTGGCGTGTCTTCGGCAAGTACGATTTGACACCTATGTCCAAATCGGGTAGCTTATGTCACGCGGGTGCGAGACGATAAGCTATATCGGCCTAGGCTTACGACACCCGAAGGTTAATCGTAAGGATCGTCGTTAATTAGAAGGACAGAAGTCCGACTAGTTAACAGGGGCTTTACTCGTCGACGAAGTCGATGAGTAAAGGTCGAGACTATAGGCTTATCCGCGAAGAGCAGATAAGAAGATAGAATATAGACTGCTGGCGAGGCAGAAGGATCACTCTGGTGAGAGTAGGAGGTCAAGAACCAAGTAGATTCAAGTTAAGGAATATGGTACATGGTAGCGAGTTTATATAGAGGACAGGAGACGTATTAGTGGGTGATAACTCGTACTACCGGGAGAGGCAATCGGTAAAGGGTATAACTATAACAGGAAGGCACGTTCAGTCGAGGTAGAACGTGCTAGATAAGAAAGTGAGTCAAAGATCGAAATAAGAAGTGAAACGCACAGGGGCACGATCGTGCAGCTGCGGATCTAAGTATAAGTCGCATGTGCGACTGCGCACCGAGTCAGAGATCAAGAAAGGAAACGGGGCAAAGGGGATGCGTCGTGCATCATGTCATAGGTTACCGTCCAGACGGTAAGGGCAAGGGGACTGTCCGCAGGATCAGTCAGGTGGTGAAACGGAGCACGGGTATGCTTCGTCAGCGAAAGGGTCCGGCCAAATGTACTGGCTTTGCTGAAGTGACAGGTAGAGGGCGAAAGGGAATGCGAGGATGACAAGGATGACAAGGGTGAGGTCGGGGTAAGGGTATGATGCGAGGGCTGATACGAGGAGGATTAGGAGAAAAATGGTAGGGGCCCAAGCGTCTAGATGTTCTTGTAACACCAATTGCATATTGACACTCTCTCATGATTCTTCTGGCACCTCAAGAATCACTTGATCTGAAACAACAGTGATATTGGAGACCTTGTTGTACTGATGTATGCATTGTGTGTACATCAAGACTGGCATAATCACCTCAAACATGATGAAGGCTTCAACATCGGCAATATCAACAAAAATCTGATTTGGGTGATCAATGAGGAATTCTGGAACAAAATCTGATCCCAATCTTGGCTCAATGTATGTTTCAATTCAAACTGTCAGACAGATAGACATACTAAACTGCATTCATCCATATTACACCCCCCCTTTCAAACACACTTACCTTGAACAACCAACTTATTTATCTCTGCTCTGCCCATGATGACACTTTCATGAATGCCCATAACAACCACATGGATGCCCACAACCCACATGGATGCCTGTGCCCACCTCCACACGGTTGCTCATACACATGCTGTAGATGCCCACACCCACAACATAAATGACCGCCAACTACCTGCCAATCCACAGACCATGAGCAGAGACCCTCCGGTAAACCAACACTGCAGGTCCTGCTATCACAACTCATACAGCAGCACCCATGATCTTCTCAGCCAGAACCCATGCTCCTGTTTCTGCCATGAAGAACAGAGAACCAAAAGGAGTCAAGGACCACTTCACTAGATAAAAATCACAACCACAATCAGTACCACAGGGGTTTTTCTTAGGGCACAGGCTCACATAGCCTATCTGCCTGTGCCCTTTGTCTCGGCCATTTCTCACATGACATCAGACACTGCGAATCCTATCACCTATGGGACGGAGCCAACACTCACTGTCGACAGGCAAAAGATGGATGGCTCATCAACCCCAAAGGCCTACCCCTCTACCACAAATGGCAATGCCCAGGAAGTTGTCAAGAGACAAATCATGACACCTTACATGAATGCTCCAGCTGCAGAGGCAAGGAACACAGAGCCCAAACTTGCCCTTGCAGCGAGAAGGCTTAGAGCTCACACACCTTATAACACGGAAGCTTTGCTCTGCCTATTAGTTGAATCAGACCTCCTCTGCAGATACTCATCCATCCCAGAAGGACTCATATAAGGTTTCTCAGGTGGGATACCCTCAATTACATGTACATACTCACCAAACACGACCAGATAGATCACTGAAAGAGTTCAATGAAGATACCCACTTCCCCATCCGGAACTTGTCAGCACAATCACCATGATTGGTCAAAGACAGCCAATTTACATACAGCATGGAAGACATCAATGACACCTCGTCCAAGATGGACACGATATGGGAGATGTCGAAAGATGAACCCTTTAGCAACGAGCCCCCATACAGTGGCCTTGCATGGAACATCGAAGACCAGATAGTTGCCTTATCCAAAAAAAAGTGCATCAAATACTCCAAGGCTGTCCGATCTTGGCAATTGAGCAGAACACACACACTGCAAGAAGTCCAGAAACTCTACAGTAAACTCCTCCACACATGCCTCATCAAGCCAGAAGGCCATGCTTACCTCTCAACCCTGGAAAAAATACTGGAAATTTTCAAAGACTACCCACACATGGCACAAACTCCCCACGTAGCACTGCAAGCAACATTAGATGGTGGGAAGGACTTCTCAGTTCCCCCCATGTCATCTCCCCAATCCCAGGTCCATGCATCATTATCGATTTTCTTGCCTACTCAGATGCTAGTTCTGGCCATAGCATTGGCATTACTATCAATGGAAAAATAGCGTGCATAGAAACTCTCATCAGGCTGGAAGAAAGATGGCTGGGATATTGGATGGGTGGAGAGCATTAGATTTGAACTCCTTGTGTAGACAATCATGAGTGCTTGTACCACTGGCACTTATTTCAAAGTCTATGGAGATAACCGTGGTGTCATTAAGGGATGGTGGAAAGGATGCAACAAGAACCAAGCCTGCAATAAAGTCTTCAAGCGGATTCATCAGGTCACTTCCAGTACCAAGTACTGGATTCTTACTAGGTATATACCAAGCAAAGAGAATCCCACAGATGACCCATCTCACAGGATATATCCCCCCAAATTTGAATGCCTCCCTCTTATCCCAATTCCCTCAGAACTCCACCTCTTCCTCACAATTCATCATACACACAACCCACCCTCAAATCCTGACACTCATGTCATTGCCTCAAGCCCCACCTCCAACAAATTACTTCACACAATGAGAGACAAACACGAGAGACAAGAATGTGAGTGGTGCATTTGCATCAACCGTGAATTTAAAGTCAGAGGAACAGAACTCCTCCAAGCATGGCAAAGCTAGTAAGCACCACACTACAGAGCATGACCCACTAACCTTACAGCAAACAATCCAGCATATAGCCCCAGCCTAACCCCCATGTCATCACACCTGCACCTGCACTGTCCAGCAAAAGACAGGCTCTACCTGTGGCACCCAACAACAATACGTGCTGCAAAAGATGCTCAAGGAAACCACTCTCACTAACAGCCACAGACGTTCAATGCATACATGATGTCATGGTCCATGCATACTCACAGAGCATGCATGAGACCTATAGATTAGGTCTACTCATATTCCATGTGTTTTGTAACAGCAAGTCCATTGCCAAAGAACAAAGAGCACCAGCCAGCAACATGCTGATTGAAACTTTCATATTATGCATGGTAGGCAACTATTCAGGGAAGACAGTATACAACTACATCAACAGAGTTTAAGTGTGGCACATAATGTACAGCACAGCCTGGTCACTCAATGACATTGAGATCGAAGCAATGCTGAAGGCAGCCACATCACTCACTCCCGCATCTGCAAAATGCAACAAGTGCAAACCATACACCATAGACCTCATTATCGCCATTCATGAGAAGCTCAAACTCAACAAACCCTTAGATGCAGCAGTGTTCGCTTGCCTAACAACTGTTTTCTATGCAACAGCCAGAGTAGGTGAATTCACCATTCCGCATCTCAGTGCATTCAATGCAAACACGCACATCTCACTCAAAAACATCAAGGACACACAAGACTGGCAGAACCTTGTGACCAAAAACTTCCACCTGCCACAGACAAAATCAGCTCTGAAAGGCAAAGATGTGCACTGGGCAAAGCAAGCAGGTTTATCTGATTCTGAAGAAGTGTTCCTAAACCATTTGCAAATCAACAAACCTCCCCCCAAGTTTACACTATTTGTATACCATCACAAGAACAACACCCACCACTCACTCACAAAGTCAAAGTTTCTTGGAAGGTTAGCAGCAGCAATGAAAGCCGCAGGCTGCAAGCCCTTACAAGGGTATGGAATACAAATTGGGTCAACCCTAGAGTATCTCCTGCACAATGTCCCCTTCAAC